>NC_053026.1:378481918-378539418 GCF_003073215.2 Triticum urartu | reverse complement strand
TTATCATGTGAATCTCAACATGTTACTCTAAAGTTAATTTTGTTGGGTTTAATGATGTTATTTTAATTGGGATTGAGAATGCTGTCAACCATTCTCAATGTTTAACAACCACCATGATAGTAATTAAATTTATTCCTTTGAAGTAGGGAAAAATTGGCTTTACGCAAAAACTGTAACCATAGAGCTTTCCACCAGCCAAATATGCATATAGTATAGTTGTTTCATTGTATTACTCTCTATGTGTTACCTTGCCAGCATATTCCATGTGCTGACCCGTTCTCGGGCTGCAACGTTAATGTTGCATACTTTTCAGACGACGAATAAGGAGTTTTTAGGTCGTGGTTCTATACTCAGTGATGCCGTTGGAGTTGATGGACTCACTTATCTTCCAAGCCTTCCGCTGTTATCGTTATTAGATGGCCTTAAGCCATATTTATTGTAATAAGTTCTCTTTTGAGACACTCGATGTAATAAGTGTGTGATTGCTACTCTGCTATAAATCCTTCGACTACTGTGTGGTGTACGCATTACTGATCCAGGGATGACACCGGAGCACAGAGATCAGACTGTTTGAGGTCTGGTCGCTACACCTTGCTAGTAAGCTCACTTGGTGTAGAGTATATGGCCAGCCGATGGTGCGATCGGTTACCCTTAACCATTGGTAGCCATGTTTTCCCCTCAGACCTTATAATTCTGGAGTCACAAGGATTGGATGTGATACTAGGAATGGATTGGTTATCAAAGTATGGAGGAAATATTGATTGTGCTAGTAGGTCAAATTCTACTCACCACCCCGGAGGAAAAAAGGATCAAGTATGTATCCAGGCATACTCCTAAGAGTACTCACGTAAATTCTCTCACGGGAGTTGTTCAGGAAGAAGTGCTTGTAGTGAAGGATTACCCGTATGTATTTCCAGAGGAATTACCAAGCATGCCGCCAGATCGTGATATTGAGTTTTTGATAGAGCTGTTGCCAGGCACCGGACCGATATCAGAGAGACCATACCGGATGCCCGCAAATGATCTACAGGAGATTAAGAAGCAGATCAAGGAGTTATTGGAGAAAGGTTACATGCGACGAAGTTCATCACCATGGGGAGCCCCAGTGCTCTTGGTTGAGAAGAAGGGTAAATCTCTGAGAATGGTTGTTGATTATCGGGCATTGAATGAAGTAATGATCAAGAACAAGTACCCATTGCCCATTGAGGGAGTCCTGGATTAGGGGGTCTCTGGACAACCGGAGTATATCCTTTGGCCGCACTATTGGACTATGAAGATACAAGATTGAAGACTTCGTCTCGTGTCCGGATGGGACTCTCCTTGGCGTGGAAGGCAAGCTAGGTAATACGGATATGTATATCTCGTCCCTTGTAACCGACCTTGTGTAACCCTATCCCCTTCCGGTGTCTATATAAACCGGAGGGTTTTAGTCCGTAGGACAACATACAATCATACCATAGGCTAGCTTCTAGGGTTCAGCCTCTACGATCTCGTGGTACATCAACTCTTGTAATACTCATATCATTAAGAACAATCAAGCAGGACGTAGGGTATTACCTCCATCAAGAGGGCCCGAACCTGGTTAAACATCGTGTCCCCTGCCTCCTGTTACCATCCGCCTTAGACGCACAGTTCGGGACCCCCTACCCGAGATCCGCCGGTTTTGACACCGACATTGGTGCTTTCATTGAGAGTTCCACTGTGCCATCACCATAAGGCTCGATGGCTCCTTCGATCATCGGTAACGATGCGGTCCAGGGTGAGGTTTTCCTCCCCGGACAGGTCTTCGTATTCGATGGCTTCGCACTGCGGGCCAATTTGCTTGGCCATCTGGAGCAGATCAAGAGCTACGCCCCTGGCCATTAGGTCAGATTTGGAAACTTGAACTACACGATCGACATCCGCGGAGACTTGATCTTCGACGGATTCGAGGCCATGTCGGACGCGCCGCACAGTCGCGACAAGCATGACGTAACTCTGTCGTCGGACAATGTTCGGGAGATCGCATCTGCAAATACTCTGGTCATTAATCCTGAACAAGTCGCGCCATCCGAGAGCGGAGGGATGGACCCCGCCATGGAGGCCGCACTCTCAGTGGCGATAGAGCCGGATACCGACTTCACCCCTTACGAGAGCCGTGTCGCCGAACCACTGGATTCATCTCCGGCCACGGACTCCGAGCCGCTTACATCTGCACCCGTCGAATCCGACTGGGCGCCGATCATGGAGTTCACCTCCACAGATATCTTTCAGCACTCGCCCTTCGGCGATGTGCTAAATTCATAAGGTCTCTCTCCCTATCAGGAGAACCTTGGCCGAACTATGTCTGGCTAGAATGGGATGCGGACGACGAAGAAATTCGCTGCCCACCCACCACCCACTTAGTAGCCACTGTCGACGACTTAACCGACATGCTCGACTTCGACTCCAAAAACTTCGACGGTATGGACGACGACGCCGGAGACGAACAGGAACCACCGCCCACAGGGCGCTGGACCGCCACCTCAGCATATGATATATACATGGTGGACACCCCCAAAGAAGGCAATGGTGATGAGAAAACGGAGGATGACCCCTCCAAGAAGCAACCCAAGCGCCGACGTCAGCGGCGCCGCTCTAAGTCCCGTCACAGCAAGAGAAGTGATACCGTCACAGAAGATAATAACATTCCGGATAGTGCCGAAGACAACAACAATCCCCTCCAGCACGATGTAGAGCCGGTGGACGAACAAGCTAGCCCTCCAGAGCGGGCAGCAGATGGAGAACCGGAGGAGGACAATTACATGCCTCTCTCCGAAGAATTTATCGTGCCCGAGGACCCCGTCGAGCAAGAGCGCTTCAAGCGCCGGCTTATGGCCACGGCAAATATCCTGAAGAAAAGCAGCAACAGCTTCAAGCTGATCAAGACTTGCTAGCAGACAGGTGGACCGAAGTCCTTGCGGCCGAGGAGTATGAGCTCGAGCGCCCCTCCAAGAGTTACCCAAAACGCAGATTGCTACCTCACCTCGAGGAGGAAGCATTGAAACCTCATTTACCGTTGTATGATGCGGCTGACCAGCCACTACGCGGCCGAGCCAAAGAGGCGTTTCAGCTTGAAGTTCAGCCCGCATCCCGTCGCCACTCAATCAAAAATACTAAGGCCTGGGGCAACACAGAGGACCTGCGAGACATATTGGAAGTAAGGCAAAAATCATAAGGTCAATATACGGGTCACGGACACGCGCGCCAACGCGAGACGATGATCGTCGCGTCGGATACACCAAGAGTAAATCTAGCCGGGCCGAATACAGCAGACAAGATTCATATGAACTGCGTCGGGATATAGCCCGGCACAGAGGCACCGCACACCCCCTATGCTTCACTGATGAAGTTATGAATCACGAATTCCCGGAGGGTTTCAAACCCGTAAATATCGAATCATACGATGGCACAATAGATCCCGCTATATGGATTGAGGATTTCCTCCTTCACATCCACATGGCTCGCGGTGATGATCTACATGCCATCAAGTACCTCCCACTAAAACTCAAAGGACCAGCTCGGCATTGGTTGAATAGCTTGCCAGCAGATTCCGTCGGCAGTTGGGAGGATTTGGAAGACGCTTTTCTTGACAACTTCTAGGGCACTTATGTGCGGCCACCGGATGCTGATGACTTGAGCCACATATCCTAGCAGCCAGGGGAATCGGCTAGACAATTCTGGACACGGTTCCTGACTAAGAAAAACCAAATTGTAGATTGTCCGGACGCAGAGGCCCTAGCGGCATTCAAGCATAACATCCACGACGAGTGGCTCGCCCGCCACCTCGGCCAGGAGAAGCCGAAATCCATGGCAGCCCTCACAACACTCATGACCCGCTTTTGCGCGGGCGAGGATAGCTGGCTGGCTTGCAGCAACAACACATCGAGGAATCCGGACACCTCGGATACCAAAGATGTTAACGGTAGGCAGCGTCGTAATAGACCAAAGCGCCGCAATAACAGCGATAACACCGAAGATACGACAGACAACGCCAGATTCAGAGGCTCTAGATCCGGTCAGCGGAAAAAGCCATTTAAAAGAAATACTCCGGCTCCGTCCAATTTGGATCGCATACTGGATCGCTCGTGTCAAATCCACGGCACCCTCGACAAGCCAGCCAATCACACCAACAGAGAATGCTGGGTGTTCAAGCAGGCCGGCAAGTTAAATGCCGAAAACAAGGACAAGGGGCTGTATAGCGATGACGAGGAGGAGCCTCGGCCACTGAACATAGGAGGACAGAAGGGGTTTACCCCACAAGTGAAGACGGTGAACATGATATACGCAACCCACATTCCCAAGAGGGAGAGGAAGCGTGCACTAAGGGACGTCTATGCGATGGAGCCCGTCGCCCCAAAGTTCAACCCATGGTCTGCTTGCCCGATCACCTTTGATCGCAGGGACCACCCCACTAGCATCCGTCATGGAGGATCCACCGCACTGGTCCTATACCCCATCATTGACGGATTTCACCTCACTCGGGTCCTTATGGATGGCGGCAGCAGCCTGAACCTGCTCTATCAGGATACAGTGCGAAAAATGGGTATCGATCCCTCGAGGATCAAACCCAGCAAAACCACCTTTAAAGGCGTCATCCCAGGTGTAGAGGCCCATTGCATAGGCTCAATCACACTGGAAGTGGTCTTCGGATCACCGGACAACTTCCGAAGCGAAGAGTTAATCTTTGATATCGTCCCGTTTCGCAGTGGCTATCACGCACTGCTCGGACGAACAGCATTCGCAAAATTTAATACAGTGCCGCATTACGCATACCTCAAGCTCAAGATGCCAGGACCCAGGGGGTCATAACAGTAAATGGAATCACAGAACGCTCGCTCCGCACGGAAGAGCACACTGCGGCCCTTGCAGTAGAAGCACAAAGCAGCTTTTTAAGGCAGACCACTCATTCGGCATCACAGCCCCCGGACACCTTCAAGCGAGTCCAGAACAAGCTGCAACAGGATCGCCTGGCACGATCAGAGCTCGCCTAGCAATTCGGCCCCCGTCCCAGTCCCAGTCAAGTGACGAAATCCGTGCCGCGCGTACATAACTATGCATTGAAAATACCATGGACATAAGCGGGGGCACGATCAGGACACGCCTCGCAATGTGGCTTAACCGCCCTAGGGGCTATATACCGTTATCGTTCCTTTTCTCTTTCAGTGCCTAACTCTCTGGAAGCCCTTTCCGGTAGTACGATTGCCGGACACATTCCGGAAGCGACAACCAAGGCGGCAAGAAGCTAAGATGAACACGGGAACCCCCAGGTGGTCTCTAATAATAATTGATATACCCATTTTTACTATCTATGCGCAACTTGCCCTGGGATAGGACATTTTGAATTGTCCTACTTTCTTCTTATTGCACTACTTGTACCAGTACGCTTCGACGTATTATTTAAATAAAAATGCATAGCATTAATTCTATTATTGTATTATCCATCCCATTCTTCTTATATGTTCATTTACGACAACTTGCACCCGTACATTCTGGTACGGTAAGTACGCCAGGGGCTCTCGTTTACCCCATAATACGGTGCAAGAAGTCCGAACACTTTCGACAGTGCGGCACCCCGAAGTTATAGCATTATATGCATTAGCTCCGAATCATGTCTTTGGTCAAATGTTGGGTTTGCCCGGCTCCCATGCTTTGGTACCTTACGTTCTGTTATATCGGCTAAGGTAGCGGTGGGAGAACTAGTGCGATTGTGTCTCGGTTCTTCCGGACGAGCACCTCAGTAGAGAAAGCCGAAAACTGACTGTGATGATAACGCGAGAGACTGGTCGCTGTTCGAGAGGTCTCAAGTCCTTAAAGACTTTTTCCGCTTCGGGCGAGGAGTCGGCCTTGTCCGTCTTAGGCGTGTATAGCGCACCAAATTCGGCCCTCCGAATATCAGGGGCTTCGCCAAAATTTAAAATTGTAGACTTCTATGGCTAAAATTGTAGACTTCTATGGCTATCAGGGGCTTCGCGTGGGGACTCCGGATCGAAATTTGGGGGCCGCTGCCCAGTTGGAGTCGCGCGGCTCGGTGATGTAGAACCACCTTGATTGCCACCCCTTTATGGTCTCCACATAGGAGCCTTCGAGCCAGGTGACGTTAGGCATATTGCCCACCATGGCACCTCCGCACTCCGCCTGCTGACCGACCACCACCTTCGGTTTGACATTGAAGGTCTTCAGCCATAGGCCGAAATGGGGCTTGATGCGGAGGAAGGTCTCGCACACGACGATAAACGCCGAGATGTTGAGGATGAAATTGGGGGCCAGATCATGAAAATCCAGCCCATAGTAGAACATGAGCCCGCGGACGAACGGGTGGAGGGGAAATCCCAGTCCGCGGACGAAGTGGGTAAGAAAACTACCCTCTCATGGGGTTCGGGTGTAGGGATGATCTGCCCCGCATCTGGCAACCGGTACGTGATATCCGCGGCCAGATATCCGGCTTCCCGTAACTTTTTGATGTTCTCCTCCATGACGGAGGAGACCATCCACTTGCCTCCTGCTCCGGACATGCTTGGAGTGATTTGAGAAGAAGAACGCGAGCTTGCGTGCTAGAGCTCGAGTGTGCGGGAATGGGTAAGCGAGGAAGAAGAAGGCGTGGGTGAAAAGGGTAAATCCTTGTCCCTTTATAAGGGCGGGAGACGCGATGTGTCTCCCCACTCGCCTGGTAAAGCCGCTTATTCCCCAGGCGACATAATTGATGGCGCTGTTGGGTTACCCACGTCCGTATTGATGAGAATCCCGTGATAAGGGGAACACGATCTCTTCTTTGACAAGACGTGTCAAGAAAACTGCCTCGCAATATGTGCGGTGCTGGTTGAGAAAAACAGTTCGAAATAATGACCCGGTCGTGGCGTGATGTCATGCCGTCTGCTACGTCTAGAGTTTGCGTTGGTTTTCCCCGAAGAGGAAGGGATGATGCAACAGAGTAGCGTAAGTATTTCCCTCAGTTTTTTGAGAACCAAGGTATCAATCCAGTAGGAGCCCACGCTCAAGTCCCTCGTACCCGCACAAAGCAATAGCTACTCGCAACCAACACGATTAGGGGTTGTCAAGCCCTTCACGGTCACTTACAAGAGTGAGATCTGATAGATATAATATTTTTGGTATAAAGATGCAAAGTAAAAAGTAAAGGCAGAGTAAAAAGCAAAGCAAGATTAAAGTAATGGAGATCGATATGATGAGAATAGACCCGGGGGCCATAGGTTTCCCTAGTGGCTTCTCTCAAGAGCATAAGTATTCTACGGTGGGTGAACAAATTACTGTTGAGCAATTAACAGAATTGAGCATAGTTATGAGAATATCTAGGCATGATCATGTATATAGGCATCACGTCCGTGACAAGTAGATCGAAACAATTCTGCATCTACTACTATTACTCCACTCATCGACCGCTATCCAGCATGCATCTAGAGTATTAAGTTAAAAACAGAGTAACACCTTAAGCAAGATGACAAGATGTAGAGAGACAAATTCATGCAATATGAAATAAACCCCATCTTTTTATCCTTGATGGCAATGATACAATACGTGCCTTGCTGCCCCTTCTGTCACTAGGTAAGGACACCGCAAGATCGAACCCAAAGCTAAGCACTTCTCCCGTGGCAAGAACTACCAATCTAGTTGGCCAAACCAAATGGATAATTCAAAGAGACTTGCAAAGATAACCAATCATACATAAAAGAATTCAGAGAAGATTCAAATATTATTCATAGATAGACTTGATCATAAACCCACAATTCATCGGTCTCAACAAACACACCGCAAAAAGAAGATTACATCGAATAGATCTCCACAAGAGAGGGGGAGAACTTTTGTAACATCCCAAAATTTCAATTTGGAATGTTTTACAATTATTAGTTAAGCATCTATGCATTTTGTTTGAATTGAGTGGAATTTGGAAATTTTCAGAGGCTTTTGAATTTTTTTATTGAATTTGGATTCAGCTTGGCATTTAGCTACTAACTATGGACCCGAAGGTCTGAGGTAAACTACTCACACTTCATCGGAGGGGCTAGGATGATGTAGAAGCCCTCCGTGATGACGGCCCTCTTCCGGCGGAGCTCCTGAACAGGCCCCAAGATGGGATCTCATGGATACAGAAAGTTGCGGCGGTGGAATTAGGTTTTTGGCTCCTGTTCTGATCATTTGGGGGTACGTGTGTATATATAGGAGGAAGGAGTACGTCGGTGGAGCACCAAGGGGCCCACGAGGTAGGGGCGCGCCCTAGGGGGGGCGCCCCCCACCCTCGCGACCTCCTCTTTGATCCCTTGCAGTAGGGTCCAAGTCTCCTGGATCACGTTCGGTGAGAAAATCACGTTCCCGAAGATTTTATTCCGTTTGGACTCCGTTTGATATTCTGTTTATCCGAAACACTGAAATGGGCAAAAAAACAGCAATTCTGGGCTAGGCCTCCGGTTAATAGGTTAGTCCCAAAAATAATATAAAAGTGGAAAATAAAGCCCAATATAGTCCAAAATAGTAGATAATATAGCATGGAGCAATAAAAAATTATACATACGTTGGAGACGTATCAGGCATCCCCAAGCTTAATCCCTGCTCGTCCTCGAGTAGGTAAATGATAAAAACAGAATTTTTGATGCGGAGGGCTACTTGGCGTAATTTCAATGCAAATCTTCTTAATTGTGGTATGAATATTCAGATTAGAAAGATTCAAGACAAAAGTTTATATTGACATAGAAAATAATAATACTTCAAGCATACTAATAAAGCAATTATGTGTTCTCAAAATAACATGGCCAAAGAAAGTTATCCCTACAAAATCATATAGTCTGGCTATGCTCCATCTTCCCCACACAAAGTATTTATATCATGCACAACCCCGATGACAAGCCAAGCAATTGTTTCATACTCTAACTTTTTCAAATCTTTTTTAATCTTCACGCAATACATGAGCATGAGCCATGGATATAGCACTATAGGTGGAATAGAATGGTGGTTGTGGAGA
Organism: Triticum urartu; assembly: GCF_003073215.2. Lineage (NCBI taxonomy): Eukaryota > Viridiplantae > Streptophyta > Magnoliopsida > Poales > Poaceae > Triticum > Triticum urartu. The sequence goes on along the minus strand of NC_053026.1, from coordinate 378,530,429 downwards.
AGACAAAAAGGAGAAGATAGTCTCACATCAACTAGGCGTATCAATGGGCTATGGAGATGCCCATCTATAGATATCAATGTGAGTGAGTAGGGATTGCCACGCAACGGATGCACTAGAGCTATAAATGTATGAAAGCTCAACAAAAGAAACTAGTGGGTGTGCATCCAACTTGCTTGCTCACGAAGACCTAGGGCAATTTGAGGAAGCCCATCATTCGAATATACAAGCCAAGTTCTATAATGTAAAATTCCCACTAGTATATGAAAGTGACAACATATGAGACTCTCTATATGAAGAACATGGTGCTACTTTGAAGCACAAGTGTGGAAAAAGGATAGTAGCATTGCCCCTTTTTTTGGGCCTTCTTTTTTTCTTTGGCCTTTCTTTTTTGGGGGGGGGGGACAATGCTCTATTGAATTATGGTCATCACACTTCTATTTATTTACAACTCGATACTAAAACAAAGTATGACTCTATATGAATGCCTCCGGTGGTGTACCGGGATATGCAATGAATCAAGAGTGGCAAGTATGAAAAAATTATGAACGGTGGCTTCGCCAAAAATACTATGTCAACTACATGATCATGCTAAGCAATATGACAATGATGGATGTGTCATGATGAACTGGATGGTGGAAAGTTGCATGTCAATATATCTCGGAATGGCTATGGGAATGCCATAATAGGTAGGTATGGTGGCTGTTTTGAGGAAGGTATATGGTAGGTGTATGATACCGGCGAAAGTTGGGCGGTATTAGAGAGGCTAGCAAGGGTGGAAGGGTGGGAGTGTGTATGATCCATGGACTCAACATTAGTCATAAAGAACTCATATACTTATTGCAAAAATCTAGAAGTTATCAAAGCAAAGTATTATGCGCATGCTCCTAGGGGGATAGATTGGTAGGAAAAGACCATAGCTCGTCCCCGACCGCCACTCATAAGGAAGACAATAAATAAATAAATCATGCTCCGACTTCATCACATAACGGTTCACCATACGTGCATGCTACGGGAATCACAAACTTCAACACAAGTATTCTTTAAATTCACAACTACTCAACTAGCATGACTTTAATATTATCACCTCCATATCTCAAAACAATTATCATGCTTCAATCTTCTCTTAGTATTCAACACACTCAAAAGAAGTTTCACAAATCTTGAATACCAAGCATATTATTATTAGGCGAATTACCATGCTATTAAGAGACTCTCAAATTAATTTAAGTGAAGCATGAGAGATCAATAGTTTCTTTAAAACGAATCCACCACCGTTCTCTAAAAGATTTAAGTGAAGCACATAGAGAAAAATTATCTAGCTCGAAAGATATAAGTGAAGCACATAGAGCAAAACTATAACGCTCAAAAGATATAAGTGAAGCACATAGAGCAAAACTACTACGCTCAAAAGATATAAGTGAAGCACATAGAGTATTCTATCAAATTTTAATTCATGTATGGCTCTCTCAAAAGGTGTGTACAGCAAGGATGATTGTGGCATACTAACAAACAAAGACACAAATAATACAAGATGCTCCAAGCAAAACACATATCATGTTGGTGAATAAAAATATAGCTCCAAGTAAATTACCAATGGAAGTGGACGAAAAGAGGGGATGCCTTCCGGGGCATCCCCAAGCTTTGACTTTTTGGTGTCCTTGGATTATCTTGGGGGTTCCATGAGCATCCCCAAGCTTAGGCTCTTGCCACTCCTTGTTCCAAGATCCATCAAAAGAATTCACCCAAAACTTGAAAACTTCACAACACAAAACTCAAAATAGAAAACTCGTGAGCTCCGTTAGCGAAAGAGAACAAAAGACCACTTCAAGGTACTGTAATGAACTCATTATTTATTTATATTGGTGTTAAACCTACTGTATTCCAACTTCTCTATGGATTATAAACTATTTTACTAACCATAGATTCATCAAAATAAGCAAACAACACACGAAAAACAGAATCTGTCAAAAACAGAACAGTCTGTAGTAATCTGTAGCTAGCGCAAGATCTGGAACCCGAAAAATTCCAAAATAAATTGCTGGATTCGAGGAATTTATCTATTAATCATATTCAAAAAGAATTAACTAAATAGAACTCTTCAAATAAAAATGACAGCAGTTCTCGTGAGCGCTTAAGTTTCTGTTTTTTACAGCAAGTTCAACAAGACTTTCCCCAAGTCTTCCCAACGGTTCTACTTGGCACAAACACTAATTAAACACAAAAAACACAACCAAAACAGAGGCTGAATAATTTATTTATTACTAATCAGGAGCAAAAATCAAGGAATAGAAATAAAATTGGGTTGCCTCCCAACAAGCGCTATCGTTTAACGTCCCTAGCTAGGCATAACAAGCAAGGATAGATCTAGGTATTGCCATCTTTGGTAGGCAATCCATAAGTGGCTCTCATGATAGTTTCATATGGTAATTTTATTTTCTTTCTTGGAAAGTGTTCCATGCCCTTTTTTAATGGAAATTGAAATCTAATATTCCCTTCCTTCATATCAATAATCGCACCAACCGTTCTAAGGAAAGGTCTACCAAGAATAATAGGGCAAGAAGGATTGCAATCTATATCAAGAACAATGAAATCTACGAGCACATAATTCCTATTTGCAAACATAAGAACATCATTAATTCTTCCCATATGTTTCTTAATAGTGGAATCCGCAAGATGCAAGTTTAGAGAGCAATCATCAAAATTACGGAAATCTAGTAAATCACACAAAGTCTTGGGAATAGTAGAGACACTAGCACCCAAATCACACAAAGCATAAAACTCATGATCTTTAATTTTAATTTTAATAGTTGGTTCCCACTCAACATAGAGTTTTCTAGGGATAGAAACTTTTAACTCAAGTTTTTCTTCATAAGATTGCATCAAGGCATCAACAATATGTTCGGTGAAGGCTTTATTTTGACTATAAGGATGTGGAGAATTTAGCACAGATTGGAACAAGGAAATACAATCAATCAAAGAGAAACTTTCATAATTAAATTCCTTGAAATCCAATATGGTGGGTTTAGCAACATCTAGATTTTTATTTCTTTCAATCCCACTTTCATCAATTTCATCATTAAGATCTAAGCACTCCGAATTTTTAGAACGCCTTCTAGGTAAAGGAAGATCATATTCAGTTTCATCAAGATTCATATTGCAAAATAAAGATTTTATTGGAGACACATCAATAACTTTTAGATCTTCATCTTGATTTTCATAGGTATTCGGTTTAGCGGCCATCTTATTGACTAAGGTGGCTTGCATATCCGAAATTTCAGCAGTCATCTTCTCTAGACGAGCTATCTGGGATCTTATACCCTCAAGTTCTTTAGACATATCATCAAGCTCTTTATTCATATAACTCATAAAACTTTTTTGCTCCTTAAGCTCGTTTCTAAAGAAATTATTATGCTCAAATTGCAAAACCATAAACTTCCTAACGTTGTTTTCGATCTCCTCTAACCTTTTAAGGTGAAGATCACCAAATTTTGGTTGAGCCATCGCGACAAACAAGCAATCTAACACACGAGCAAACAAAAAGCAAGCGAACAAAAGAGGAAAATAGAGAGGGGGGATAGAGAGAGAGGGCGAATAAAATGGCAAGGGTGAATTGGGGGGAGAGGAAAATGAGAGGCAAATGGCAAATAATGTAGTACGAGAGATAGGGATTGTGATGGGTACTTGGTATATTGACTTTTTGCGTAGACTCCCCGGCAACGGCGCTAGAAATCCTTCTTGATACATCTTGAGCTTGCGTTGGTTTTCCCCAAAGAGGAAGGGATGATGCAGCAGAGTAGCGTAAGTGTTTCCCTCAGTTTTTGAGAACCAAGGTATCAATCTAGTAGGAGCCCACGCTCAAGTCCCTCGTACCTGCACAAAGCGATAGCTACTCACAACCAACGCTATTAGGGGTTGTCAAGCCCTTCATGGTCACTTACGAGAGTGAGATCTGATAGATATAATATTTTTGGTATAAAGATGCAAAGTAAAAAGTAAAGGCAAAGTAAAAAAGAAAAGCAAGATTAAAGTAATGGAGATTGATATGATGAGAATAGACCCGGGGGCCATAGGTTTCACTAGTGGCTTCTCTCAAGAGCATAAGTATTCTACGGTGGGTGAACAAATTACTATTGAGTGATTGACAGAATTGAGCATAGTTATGAGAATATCTAGGCATGATCATGTATATAGGCATCACGTCCGTGACAAGTAGATCGAAACGATTCTGCATCTACTACTACTACTCCACTCATCGACCGCTATCGAGCATGCATCTAGTTATCCTCGATGGCAACGATACAATACGTGCCTTGCTGCCCCTTCTGTCACTAGGTAAGGACACCGCAAGATCGAACCCAAAGCTAAGCACTTCTCCCATGGCAAGAACTACCAATCTAGTTGGCCAAACCAAACGGATAATTCAAAGAGACTTGCAAAGATAACCAATCATACATAAAAGAATTCAAAGAAGATTCAAATATTATTCATAGATAGACTTGATCATAAACCCACAATTCATCGGTCTCAACAAACACACCGCAAAAAGAAGATTACATCGAATAGATCTCCACAAGAGAGGGGGAGAACTTTTGTAACATCCCAAAATTTCAATTTGGAATGTTTTACAATTATTAGTTAAGCATCTATGCATTTTGTTTGAATTGAGTGGAATTTGGAAATTTTCAGAGGCTTTTGAATTTTTTTATTGAATTTGGATTCAGCTTGGCATTTAAAAATCTACCTCAATATCCCTGTCAAATACTTGAGAAAAAGTATGAGAGGAGCTAACATGACACTCCAAAAATGTCAGAAGAGAATATTGCCAAAAGGTTTGAATTCAAATTTGAATTTTATTTGGAGTTTGCAAAAAATGTTTTTTTAGTTTCTGTTTTGCCTCTTTAAATATGTCCATGCTATAGGATTAATTCCCCTGAGAATTTTGATATATATATGTCCTATATAAAAATATTATAGGTTTACCTATAATTAGTTTTCTCTCTCTGGGTATTTCAAAAAAAAGGGTCCAAGGCACCAGCCAGGCCAAGCGGCCCAGCAGCGCTGAGCCACAGCCCACCAACAACCGAGCCGGCCTGCCCCAGCGCGGCGCATGCCCGAACCCCTCTCCCCTCGGTCGCCCGCTTGCTCTCCTCTCTCCCTCTCCCACTGACCTGCGGGGCCCGCCCTCATCCCCACCCCTTCTCTTTCCCCTCGCCCACGCTATGCCACGCCAGAGCGCGTTCGACGCCGCCGCCGCGTCCGAATTCAACGGGATCACGATCCCGAGTCGCCCCTGCACCAAGAAAGGTGTCCTATAAATACCTAGGTCCCTCCTCTCTCGATCCCCCTAAAACCCTAGCCCAAAACCCACCGTAGCTCGCGCCCTCGCCAAACGCATCTCGCTGCTGCCGCCGCAGTTCGCCGCCCGTTCCGACTCCGGTGAGCTCTCCCTCGATCCCAATTTTCACCCACGTACTTCCGTCGCCGTTGCCCTTTTTTTGACATGTTCTGCGGCCCTCTTATCCACAGCAGAGACGACCCCGAGCTCGTCCGCCACCCGCCGGAGCTGCAGAGCACCGGGCTCTGTTTCGCCTCGCACTCGACGTTTGCGCCGTCCCCGAGCTCCAACAACTCGGCCCCCGACTTCCCCAAGCTCCGCCGCATCCGCCCGACGTCTTCGCCACCCTCGCCGACCGCCGGAGACCCCGCCCCACTCGACGCCGACCTCCGCCACCCTCTGTCACCGTCGACCTCCGCCGCAGTAAGCCGCCACCTCCCCTCGCCGTTCGATCTGAAACCTAGGGCCTAGATTAGATTCCGAAGGGGTATGGTTTTATTTCATATAGATCGGTTTAGGTGGTTTTATTTTGGTTTAGTTACCTGGTTTAATTAAATCGAACCGGTCGGTTTTCTGCTATTAAGCGTGTGCACGGTTTAGTTTATACAACGCCCGAGCGTTGTTTAGTTTCCGGATCGCTCACTGTTTCGGCCCGTTAGCGCCTAGGTGTTTTATTTTATTTGTTCGTTTCTGTTTTTAACAGAATAGTTCTAGTTTTCTAAAATCTATATCTTTTAAGTTATTTAATATTTTTAGTTGATTCTTTTTGCTCTAGTTTGCAAGTTTCCTATAGTTTCTGTAGAAATTAGATTCGGCCATGTTTAGGTTTTTAAAAATTGTTTTATATTAGTTTTAGTCAGATTAGTTTTTCTGCTATAAATTGAGTTAGGATTATTTTTTTAGTGATTCTTTTTGTCACTGCTTTGTTTTGACTTTGTCTAGCAGTAGGAATTTATTTGGGCATTTTTAGTCTTTATTAAAAATAGTTTTTATGCAAAAACAAGCTTTTCTAATTTATTTTAGCTTGCTGTTAGTTTCTGCTGTTCTAGTTATTTTAAAATTTTATTTTTCCTATGTTATAATTTATTTTAGATTAGTTTCTGTAGTTACAGAGAGTGAACATTTATTTACAGCAAAATAAAAGTTTTATTTTATTTTCTTAATAGTTTTGTTTTAGGTATAACAGGAGTTCTAATAGATATTGGTTTGAATCTTTTTGCACCTAATTTGTATGCTGTTTTCCTCTATGTTAGTTAGTAAAACCATTGTTTTGGATCTGTAAAGAAAAGTGTTAGTAGGTTAAAACTATTTCCTTGTTGTTGCTTGATGTGATGGAAACCTTGATTTTGTTTTCCTCGAGTTTTCTTTGATTTTGGTTTGAGTGCTTGTGTGTTTTCCTTTAGTTTGCTGATATGTCATTAGTGAAATACTTATTTGTGCTATTGTTTGACTCGATAGAATTTCCGGAGTGCGAAGCTTGCTATCTCGAGTCACTAGCGTTTGAAGACCGTCAGCCAGGCAAGTTATTTGATCATGTTTTACAATACCTATGATTTTGTTGCATTAGAATTATTCCTCCCCACCATGCATGCAGTAGGAGAATTTCAAGTTATGTTCTTGAGTAGTATCATGAGGTAGGATGAACCCACTTCCCCTTATTACCATTGCCCGGGACGATGTAGTTTATTTTGCTATGCTCGTAGACGGGGTTGGTTGAGTGTTTCATAGGGAGATGTGAGAGTCAAGATGATGACAACCCCATGACTTCAAGCTCAAGATGGACTTCAAATTCACTACTGGGTGGAGGACGGTTGACGGGCACCCTGGAGGAACCAGCAGATGGCCTGGATGCATGGAGGAGCGCCATGACATCTTGCGGAAAGCTTCACCCAGCCACGAAGAGACGGATGGATACCCTTTGACCGGAAGCTTACCTGTGCAGCCGCAAGCCATTATGGGCTCTGGCTGGGTTGACCCTAGGCGTGACTCTGGACGGATGGTGCCAGCAGATGTAGAAGAACGGTAGGACATGGATGGGTACCGGCAGTGCTCAGAGAAACTCTACGGAAGACCCTGTTTCGTTCATCCCTTCTTCAAACACCAGGCAGTGCGAGGACATAAAGGAGGGAACGATTCTTGCGGGTAAAGTGCACAAGACTCTGCAGAGTAACAACCTAATCGATTAGCCGTGTCCCCGGTTACGGACAAATGAGCCTCTGGAAATTGGAGTATTTCGGAAATCTCAACACCGAACTAAATTAATTGAGGGGTTATTTAATAATTGGGAATGAGACATTGGTTGGCGGAACCATCTCAATAACAACCAACATTTTGTAGTAATTGCAAGGAAGTCCTTTGTTATAGGAAAAAAATTGGCTTTTTTGCAAAAACATAAAACTTAGAGCCCCACAGCCAAATTGCATATAGTGTTAGAAATTTTATTGTTGTTCTCTCTATGACTTGCCGGCATATTCAAAATCCTGACCTACACGGCTGCAACATCTTATGTTGCAGAGGAGTTTTCCGACCAGGAGTGAGGCTACGATCTACGCTTGGCGATTGCCCTATGGAGTCGGATGGACTCGCTGTTCGTCTACGCTTCCGCGGATTTGTTTAGTTTATTTCTCATGAGTTGGCCTTCGGCCGAATTTATTCTATTGTAATAAAGACTCGATATGAGAATCGTGTAATAAATTCAGGTGTGATTGAACTTTGAATCTTTTCATCAATGTACTGTGTGTGCCAGCATGATCTTGGGATGGTACAGCTACACAAAGACTTGATCGATTTTGGGTCGGGTCGCTACAACTTTGTATTGAGATTCAAAGAGAGAGAAGAAGCCATCTAGCTACTAACTACGGACCCGAAGGTTTGAGGTAAACTACTCACACTTCATCGGAGGGGCTAGGATGATGTAGAAGCCCTCCGTGATGACGGCCCTCTTCCAGCAGAGCTCCGGAACAGGCCCCAAGATGGGATGTCGTGGATACAGAAAGCTGCGGCGGTGGAATTAGGTTTTTGGCTCCTATTCTGATTGTTTGGGGGTACGTGTGTATATATAGGAGGAAGGAGTACGTCGGTGGATCACCGAGGGGCCCACGAGGCAGGGGGCACGCCCTAGGGGGGGCACGCCCCTCACCATCGTGACCTCCTCTTTGATCCCTTGTAGTAGGGTCCAAGTCTCCTGGATCACGTTCGGTGAGAAAATCACGTTCCCGAAGATTTCATTCCGTTTGGACTCCGTTTGATATTCTGTTTATCCGACACACTGAAATAGGCAAAAAAACAGCAATTCTGGGCTAGGCCTCCGGTTAATAGGTTAGTCCCAAAAATAATATAAAAGTGGAAAATAAAGCCCAATATAGTCCAAAACAGTAGATAATATAGCATGGAGCAATCAAAAATTATAGATACGTTGGAGACGTATCACCGTCATGTCAGCAGATTAGATTTGTGGAAATATTATTCTCTCTACGGTGGTATGTGGAACTTGTTTTGCAGGGCCGAACACTATCCTTGTGTTCAAACTCTTCCATGGAGTATTCGGAGGAGGAACACGCCTTGCAACGCCGAAGACAATACTGCGCGCCGGACTCATCGTAATTGAAGCCTGGTTCAGGGGCCACTGAGGGAGTCCTGGATTAGGGGGTCTCCGGACAGCCGGACTATATCCTTTCGCCGGACTGTTGGACTATGATATAAGATTGAAGACTTTGTCTCGTGTCCGGATGGGACTCTCCTTGGCGTGGAAGGAAAGCTAGGCAATACGGATATGTATATCTCCTCCCTTGTAACCGACCTTGTGTAATCCTAGCCCCATCCGGTGTCTATATAAACCGGAGGGTTTTAGTCCGTAGGACAACATACAATCATACCATAGGCTAGCTTCTAGGGTTTAGCCTCTACGATCTCGTGGTAGATCAACTCTTGTAATACTCACATCATCAAGAACAATCAAGCAGGACATACGGTATTACCTCCATCAAGAGGGCCCGAACCTGGGTAAACATCGTGTCCCCTGCCTCCTGTTACCATCCGCTTTAGACGCACAATTCGGGACCCCCTACCCGAGATCCGCCGGTTTTGACACCGACACCGATGATCAATGATTTGTTTGACCAACTGCAAGGAGCTAAAGTGTTTTCAAAGATCAACCTACGATCAGGATACCACAAGCTAAAAATTCGAGAACATGATATACCTAAGACAGCCTTCACCACAAGGTATGCGCTATATGAGTACACGGTTATGTCATTTGGATTGACTAATGCCCCTGCCTATTTCATGAGCATGATGAATAAGGTATTCATGGAGTTCTTGGATAAATTTGTCGTGGTGTTCATTGATGATATTTTGGTATACTCGAAGAATGAAGAGGAACACAAGGAGCATTTGCGTTTGGTTCTTGAGAAATTCAGGGAACATCAGTTATATGCCAAGTTTAGCAAATGTGAGTTTTGGTTGAAGGAAGTTGGATTTCTTGGACATGTTATATCAGGAGAAGGTATAGCAGTGGATCCAACCAAGGTTCAGTCAGTCACTAAGTGGTTGGCACCCACGTTAGTTGGAGAGATCCGCAGTTTTCTTTGACTCGCGGGATATTACCGGAGATTCAATGAGAATTTTTCTAAGATTGCGAGGCCCATGACGGCGTTGTTGAAGAAGGACACCAAGTTCCATTGGACTGAAGAATGTGAAGCAAGTTTCTAGGAATTGAAGAAACATTTGACTACGGCCCCAGTGCTGATTCTGCCAGATATACGCAAGGATTTCCAAGTGTATTGCAACGTGTCTCGCTTAGGACTTGGAGTTGTACTTATGCAAGATGGAAGAGTTGTTTCATATGCCTCACGTCAACTTCAACCGCATGAGTTGAATTATGCCACGCATGATTTGGAGTTAGCAGTTGTAGTGCATGCACTCAAAACCTGGAGACATTTTCTTATTGGGAACCATTGTGATGTGTACACGGACCACCAGAGTTTGAAGTACATATTTACTTAGAAGGAGCTGAACCTCAAGCAGAGGAGATGGTTGGAACTCATAAAGGATTATCATATGAAGTTGCACTATCATCCAGGAAAGGCCAATGTCGTAGCAGATGCCTTGAGCCAGAAGAGTTATGTCAATACCTTAGTAACAGGAGGTTTGCCAAAGGAGTTAGCAGAAGATCTCAAGGAGCTTCGTTTGGAGATTGTTCCTAGAGGTTTTGTTGAAGTGATGGAAGTTCAATCTACATTATTGGGAAAGATTAGAGAAGCTCAGAAGGATGACAAAGAAATTGCTGAGATAAAGGAGAGAATGAGTGAAGGAAAAGCCAAGGGTTTTTGTGAGGAAGAACACGACACCTTGTGGTTTGAAGACCATGTATATGTGCCCAATAATGCCGAGATCGAGAAGTTGCTACTACAGGAAGCTCATGACTCACCATACTCGATACACCTCGGAAACACCAAGATGTATTTGGATTTGAAGGAGCATTTCTGGTGGACTGGTATGAAGAAGGATATTGCCGAGTATGTAGCCGTATGTGATGTTTGTCAGAGAGTGAAGGCCGAACATCAAAAGCCAGCAGGATTACTGCAGCCTATGTCGATACCCGAATGGAAGTGGGACAAGCTTGCATGCCTGCAGGTCGACTCTAGAGGATCCCCGGGTACCGAGCTCGAATTCGCCCTATAGTGAGTCGTATTACAATTCACTGGCCGTCGTTTTACAACGTCGTGACTGGGAAAACCCTGGCGAAAACCACCTATACTAGTGCGAAGTTGGCTAAGATATATATGACCAGGATCGTATGTATGCATGGAGTTCCGAGGACCATCGTATCAGATACAGGAACACAGTTTACTTCAAAGTTTTGGCACCAGCTGCACCAGACTTTGGGTACCAGGCTAGAGTTCAGTACAACTTTTCATCCACAGACAGATGGATAGACCTAGAGAGTCAATTAGATTCTGGAGGACATGTTGAGAGCTTGTGCACTAGATTATGGATCTAGTTGGGATGACAATTTGCCTTACGCGGAGTTCTCATACAACAACAGCTACCAGGCCAGTTTGAAGATGGCACCTTTTGAAGCTTTGTATGGAAGGAGGTGAAGAACACCATTGATGTGGGATGAAGTTGGAGACCGTCAGTTGTTTGTACCGGATTTGATTAAAGAGTCAGAAGAGAAGGTTAAGCTGATACGAGATAGACTAAAGGTAGCTCAGCCCAGGCAGAAGAGTTAAGCAGATTCAAAACGCAAGGAGGTAGTCTATGAAATCGAAGAAAGATCATATCTCCGTGTGTCACCACTACGAGGAGTTAAACATTTTGGAGTGAAGGGAAAGTTAGCACCGAGATTTGTAGGACCATACCGTGTTTTGGAACGTATGGGAGAGGTGGCCTGCAAATTGGAGTTACCCGAAGGACTGTCGGGAGTTCATGATGTGTTTCACGTTTCCCAGTTGAAGAAGCACTATGCAGAGATGGCCGAGATTCCTCTGAGAGATACAATGCCCCTGGAAGCAATTCAGTTGGATAGTGATCTGACCTATGAGGAGAAACTAGTCAAGATTCTCGAGTGTGCAAAGTCCAGTGGAGCCACCATACTGAGGATGAAGCCACCTGGGAACGAGAGGATGATCTACGCAAAGACCACCCACACCTATTTTCTAGCCAACCCGAATCTCTAGCACGAGCTTCATCTTAAGGGGGGTAGGTTTGTAACATCCCAAATTTTCAATTTGGAATGTTATACATAGCCCATTCATGCATATCATATTTTCCTGCATTTTTTTTGCGATCCTCGAAATTCTAAGCAACTCAAGGACCCACGGAGAGAGTTGGGGATTTCACGTTTTTCATATTTGAATTTTATCAAATATCAAAACAAGGATCATTTTGGTTTTAATTATTTTCCTCTTTGAAAATATTTCCAATTAAAATATATGAGAGGAGATAATATGACTTCTCCAAAATAAATAAAATATCAGAGGAAAAATATTAAAATCAAATAAGTAGTTTTATTTGGATTTTTATTGATATTTTATTTGAATTAGGAAAAAAATGCGTTTTTTTAAAATTGCATTAGAGGACCAAATAAATATTCACTTTGTCCGCAATAGTATTAGAGGACCGTGAAAATTTATTTCAGGATTTTTGGAGTCCGTTTAGTATTTCTTTCGTTAGTTTTTCTGCGCCGGGATTTTTTTTAAAAAAAAGGGTGAACTGACCTAACCGGGCCGTGTCCGACTAGGACTCCTGGCCCGGCCGGCCTTTATAAGCTGGGAGGACCGACCCCGCCAAACCCTAACCCCGCCGGCCTCCACCTGCATCGCCGCCTCCCGCCGCCGCCGCGTGCAGCTCCCGCCGCCGTCGCCGCCGCTCGCCGCCGCCGCCGTTCGCCGCCGCCCCATCCCGCCGTCGCCACCCGCCATCCCGCCGGAGCCCCGCCGCCGCCGCTAGCCGCCGGAGCCGCCGTCCCGCCGCCGGACCCGATCTCGCCAGAGGTATAACCGCCGCCGCCGCCGGTTTTCGCGAGAAAACCGTTCGTTTTTTAGAAACCCTAGTTCGTTTTGTTTAGATCGGTTCATTTTTTCGGCTTAGTTAAATAGCGGGCGTTCATCCATACGTTCGTTTTAACAACCATTGTTCATCCGTTAGCCGCAAATAGCGAACGTTCGTTCATTAGCCTGTTCATCCTGTTTTATTTTCCAGGGTTTTTCTGCGATTATTTTCGATCACGATTTCTACCCTCATCTTCGTTTTGGTTTATCTTTTCGCTCATTTATCCAAATCAGGTGAAACAAGCGTCTAGATCTTCGTCTCGAAGCCCTCTTTCTGTTTAACCAACTTGAACAAGATTTTGGTACTGTAAAATTTGACTTTAGTCTAGATTAGTAAACGGATCTTGTTTCTTTCGTAGTTTGAGTTTCGTTGCTCCGTTTGATTTGATTCTTTTTGCAAACCAGAGTTCTTCAGTTGAACTTTCTGGTTTGATCTTATTATTTGAGTTTTACCCGTGCATATTTGCTTGAGTGCTTATGTATGCTATTGTTTGTTTGCGATAGAATTCCCGGAGTGCGAAGCATGCTACTACGAGTCTTTAGGATTTGCGGATCGTCAGCAAGGCAACTAACACTTTGATCATACCCCTTTATTACCCAGTGTTTGTGCATTAGTTCAACCCTCAAACATTGCATGAGTAGGATCTCTTAACATGTGGGTCTGGGTAGTTGATGAGGTAGAACCTATTGTCCTTTTATTATCAAACCCATGGGAGTTACTTCTGCGTTATGCTTATACTGCTATGTTATGCTCGTAGACGTGGATTGGGTTTGAGTGTATCCATGACAGATGTGAGATTGTTAATTAATGGTTAACTTAAGGTGACTACTTAAATACACATCTGGGTGGATTGCTAGAGGCACCCTGGAGCACCCAGTGGTTGTTAGGGCACCTGGAGAATCCAGTGTTGTCCTAGGATATCCCGGAGTACCCGTGTGATCATCCTATGTTTCGCCACCCAGGCTCAAAGGGATCATAAGATTATTCATGCTAGGAACTTCCGCGTGCAGCCACAAGCCATTATGGGCTCTGGCATAGTTGAGCATGTTGCATGACCTCTTCTAGTGGTAGACTAGCAGATGTAGGGGATGTAGGTTGGTACAGTCTACCCAGGGTTAGAGTTAATGCTTCTGAAAGACTGTGTCTCGGTCATCCGTTTCTCAAACACCATGTAGTGCGAGGAATCCAATGGAGGAGATCGAGTCTTGTGCGGAAAAGTGTGCAAACCTCTGCAGAGTGTACAAACTAATCATGGTTAGCCGTGTCTCCGTTTATGGACATCTTGAGTATCTGGTTTTTGGATTATCCTATGGATCTCATTACTTTAAATTAATTTGTTGGGTTGATAATTACTTCAATTGGGATTGAGTTGGGGGTACCATTCTCAATGTTGTTTCAACCACCATGATAGTTAAATAAAATATATTCCTTTGTTGTGGGGAAAAATTGGCTTTTCGCAAAACAATATAACCATAGAGCCTCCACCAGCCATATATGCATGTAGTGCTAGCATTTATCTGTTCATTGCTCTCTTGTGTTATATTGCTAGCATATTCCATGTGCTGACCCGTTTTCGGGATGCAACATATCATGTTGCAGATTTTTCAGACGAGGAGTAAGGTGCGCTAGGTCGTTTGTCATGCACACAGCTATGTCGTTGGACTTGATGGACTCACTTTATCTTCCAAGTCTTCCGCTATTATCTTATTTAGATGGCCTTAAGCCATATTTATTGTAATAAGTTCTCTTTTGAGACATTCGATGTAATAAGTGTGTGATTGCTACTCTGTTATAAACCCTTCGAGTACTGTGTGTGTCAGCATTACCAATCCAGGGATGACACTGAAGCACAGAGACTTGACCGTCTGAGGTAGGGTCGCTACACATCCAAACCCCATGATATGATACGCTCTATCACACATAAGCCTCCTTATATCTTCCTCAAAACAGCCACCATGCCTACCTATCATGGCATTTCCATAGCCATTCCGAGATATATTGCCATGCAACTTCCATCATCTTCATATACATGACTTGAGCATCATTGTCATATTGCTTTGCATGATCGTAAGATAGCTAGCATGATGTTTTCATGGCTTGTCCATTTTTTGATGGCATTGCTACGCTAGATCTTTGCACATCCCGGTACACCGCCGGAGGCATTCATATAGAGTCATACTTTGTTCTAGACATTGAGTTGTAAGTAAATAAAAGCGTGATGATCATCATTATTAGAGCATTTCCCCTGTGAGGAAAGGATGATGGAGACTATGATTCCCCCACAAGTCGGGATGAGACTCCGAACCTTAAAAAAAGAGGCCAAAGAAGACCAAATAAAAAAAGAGTCCAAAGAAGCCCACCAAAAAAATTGAGAGAAAAAGAGAGAAGGGGCAATGTTACTATCCTTTTACCACAATTGTGCTTCAGAGTAGCACCATGTTCTTCATATAGAGAGTCTCTTGAGTTATCACTTTCGTATACTAGTGGGAATTTTTCATTATAGAACTTGGCTTGTATATTTCGATGATGGGCTTCCTCAAATGCCTGAGGTCTTCAAGAGCAAGCAAGTTGGATGTGCACCCACTTAGTTTCTAGTTTGAGCTTTCATACACTTATAGCTCTTAGTGCATCCGTTGCATGGCAATCCCTACTCCTCACATTGACATCAATTGATGGGCACCTCCATAGCCCGCTGATTAGCCGCATCGATGTGAGACTTTCTCCTTTTTTTCTCCACACAACCTCCATCATCATATTCAATTTCCACCCATAGTGTTGTGTCCATGGCTCACGCTCATGTATTGCGTGAAAGTTGAAAAAGTTTGAAAATGCTAAGTGTGAAACAATTGCTTGGCTTGTCATCGAGGTTGTGCATGATGGGAGCATTTTGTGTGACGAAGATGAAGCATAGCCAAACTATATGATTTTGTAGGGATGAGCTTTCTTTGGCTGTGCTATTTTGAGAAGACACAATTGCGTGGTTGGTATGCTTGAAGTATTATTGTCTTAATGTCAAATGATAGACTATTGCTTTGAACCACTCGTGTCTTAATATTCATGCCATGATTAGATTACATGATCAAGATTATGCTAGGTAG
This sequence comes from Triticum urartu, assembly GCF_003073215.2. Classification (NCBI taxonomy): domain Eukaryota; kingdom Viridiplantae; phylum Streptophyta; class Magnoliopsida; order Poales; family Poaceae; genus Triticum; species Triticum urartu. The sequence continues at coordinate 378,514,442 of NC_053026.1, read as the reverse complement.
CATTCCACATCAAAAATTATCTTTTTTATCATTTACCTACTCGAGGACGAGCAGGAATTAAGATTGGGGATGCTGATACGTCTCCGTCGTATCTATAATTTTTTATTGCTCCATGCCAATATTATACAACTTTCATATACTTTTGGCAACTTTTTATACTATTTTTGGGACTAACATATTGATCCAATGCCCAGTGCCAATTCCTGTTTGTTGCATGTTTTTTGTTTCACAGAAAATCCATATCAATCGGAGTCCAAACGGGATAAAAACTTACGAAGATATTTTTGGAATATATGTGATTTTTGGGAAGAAGAATCAATGCGAGACGATGCCCGAGGGGGCCATGAGGCAGGGGCCGCTCCCCTGACCCTCGTGGCCACCCCGTAAGGCGATTGGTGCCCTTCTTTCGCCGCAAGAAAGCCAATATCCAGATACAAATCGTATTAAAATTTCAGCCCAATCGGAGTTACGAATCTCCGGGAATATAAGAAACGGTGAAAGGCTAGAATCTGGAACGCGAAAACAAAGAGAGACAGAGAGACAGATCCAATCTCGGAGGGGATCTTGCCCCTCCGCCGCCATGGAGGCCATGGACCAGAGGGGAAACCCTTCTCCCATCTAGGGAGAAGGTCAAGGAAGAAGAAGAAGAAGAAGGGGGCCCTCTCCCCCTCTTTCCTGGTGGCGCCGGAACGCCGCCGGGGCCATCATCGTGCGACGGTGATCTACACCAACACCTCCGTCATCTTCACCAACATATTCATCACCTTCCCCATCTATCTACAGCGGTCCACTCTCCCACAACCCGCTCTACCCTCTACTTGAACATGGTGCTTTATGATTCATATTATTATCCAATGATGTGTTGCCATCCTATGATGTCTGAGTAGATTTTCGTTGTCCTATCGGTAATTGGATGAATTGCTATGATTGGTTTAATTTGCTTGTCGTTATGTTGCTGTCCTTTGGTTCCCATCATATGAGCGCGTGCATGGATCACACCATAGGGTTAGTTGTATAGGACTATGTATTGGAGGGAAAGAGTGACAGAAGCTTCAACCTAGCATAGAAATTGATGCATACGCGATTGAAGGGGGACCAATATATCTTAATGCTATGGTTGGGTTTTACCTTAATGAACATTAGTAGTTGCGGATGCTTGCTAATAGTTCCAATCATAAGTGCATAGAATTCTAAGTCAGGGATGACATGCTAGCAGTGGCCTCTCCCACATAAAACTTGCTATCGGTCTAGTAAAGTAGTCAATTGCTTAGGGACAATTTCACAACTCCTACCACCACTTTTCCACACTCGCTATACTAAATTTATTGCTTCTTTACCTAAAACAGCCCCTAGTTTTTATTTACGTGCTCTTTATATTCTTTCAAACCTATCCCGTTACACCTACAAAGTACCTCTAGTTTTATAATTGTTCTAGGTAAAGCGAACGTCAAGCGTGCGTAGAGTTGTATCAGTGGTCGATAAAACTTGAGGGAATATTTGTTCTACCTTTAGCTCCTCGTTGGGTTCGACACTCTTACTTATCGAAAGAGGCTACAATTGATCCCCTCCATCCACGGCGACGGCCAACCTCTCCTCACCGGAGAAATGTCGGCGCATCGCCACCTCCCCTCTATTTTTCTCTCCCTCTCTCTAAATTTGACAGTGGGGGCCCACTGTCAGCCTCTCAGCCGCACCCGAAGCGGTATAAGTGGTGGCACCCTGCTGAAATACACCTTCGACGTCACCCCCTGGATTTTCTTTTTATTTGAATTTAATTCAAATCTTGACCAGAAACTTTGACCAGACATAACTTTTAAACCATAAGTCCAAATGAATTGATTCTTTTTGCATTTGTTTTAAAAAGTTCTAGCAGCACACCAAAATTTAGATTTTTCCCTACTGCCTAGAATTTCTGGTGATTTTTAGAAGTGTTTTTGATATTTTCTTTTTGTGGTTTTAAATATTTTCAGAGGAAGAAGCTTGTCTTGAAGATATCTGGGAGGAGTGTGAACCTCCTCTGCACTAAGGCAAGCCACACCAACATTTGCATGGTGTCATTTCAATATTTATGATTTTCTAACTTGAATATGAGTTATTTCATGCATTTAATTATTTAAATGAATATTGCTTATGCTAGTTACTTTGTTAATGTAGAAATGTTTAGTTTATAAAGTGTTTGAATGATTGTGTGATATGGTTATGATATGACTAGGATCAGTATTACTTTCATTTATGAGGAATTGATTTTAATAAATTGGTGTCATAACTAAAAATGATGAGTGTTACAAACCAGTGAAGTAGAATCAGTAGAGTTTGGTGATGACTAGTGCAAGTAGAAAACTTGATGATGTTGATCCGTTTACTCTAAGTGTTTATGTGATCCATGTCGGATGGTTGCATGTTCATGGCATATTGTGACTCAAGTTATTTTATTAAAAATAAAAAATTGAGGTTAATTCAACTTGAACATAACGTTGATCGAGTCATGGTGCCACTAAGTCAAGTTTTTCCCAATGCAACCACATTTGCCTTTATGGGAAGGCCTTTATTCGGTCCGTTGTCATGCCTCTGGTCGGTACCTCCAACGAGGGAAGGTTATGGGCATGTGGTACCCTGGCCCGGTAAGCAGACATAACCTTGTGTTCTCGTTTGTTGTTATGGTACCTTGTCCCCATTATGGGCCGTTTATGTTTTTCCACGACGGTGGCCATTGATGCCTTTGGTAGGCACGGGGCCACCCATGACTTAGCCCAGTGGGGAGTTAGTCGAAGTGGCCGGGGGAGTGTCATGGCAATGGGAGGGTTCTGTCGGAACGACGTTGGTCCACCCGAATGGGAAGACGAGGCCATGGGTTCTGTGATGTGGGTACAGTGTGCTAACCTCTATAGTGTGTTAATTAATCTATCAATAGCCGTGTCCTTGGTTACGGACATAACTCGTGAGTAAGTCACACCATGGATCAACATTAACAAGTAATCTTGCACAATAAATTTATATGCTTGGCATGGGTTGAGTGATGATGTTTGTGAGATCATGGAGATGATTGTTGTGGGAACCAAAGTGTTAGTTTCGTTTGTGTCGGATCACGGGTTCCGGCAAAACACTCAATGTTCGAAAACTAGGGTGCGCACAAAGATCTCCCCCCTACCGATCCACGTCCTAACTCAGCTAAGATCTTACGAACTAACTCGACGAACTCGCAACACAAAGGACACAAGATTTATACTGGTTCGGGCCATCGTTGTGGTGTAATACCCTACTCCAGTGTGGTGTGGTGGATTGCCTCTTGGGCTGAGGATGAATAGTACAAGGGGACGAACAGCCTCCTGAGGAGAGGTGTTCTTGTGCTCGGTGAACTTGTGGTTGTTCTGGTCTCTCTTGGTCAGACCGATCGATCCATCCTCTCCAGCTACGGTGGTGGCTAGTCCTATTTATAGAGGCCCCGGTCCTCTTCCCAAATATTGAGCGGGAAGGGAGCCAACAGCGGCCAATTTGAAAGGGGACAACTAGTACAACTTATCCTGACAAAAGCAGTCTTTGCATGCCAAAGGCTCTGGTGGTGATGCCGTCTTGGGCTCCATGGTGACCTCCATCTTGCCGTCCTTCTGATCCTGATCTTGTTGCACTGATACGAAAACCTTTGCTTGATGCCACGGTACTCCGCGCATGCGCCTGCTTCCTTAGCACCGAAGGGGAAACAAGGACACTATGCGCGCTGGCACCCGCCTAGCGCCCCCTGGCCTTGGTCGTCATGGCTCATGTCACTAGAACCTCGCGAGGTTCGCCTGGCCGTGAACTCTCCACCCCTTGCGAGCTAGCCTGGTGAGGCCGCTCCTGAGGAGGTCATGTGTCGCTCACCTTGCGAGGCTTGGCCCCTCGCGAGGGTCTTGAGTCCTTGCTGGTGAAGATGGGTCGTACGGGCCCGCTCGCAGAGCCATGCCATGGGCCGCAGGCAGGCAAGTCTGGGGACCCCCGTGCCCGGAACGCTGACAGTAGCCCCTGGGCCCAAGGCGCGCTCGGGCTTGGCTTCGAGGCGAAGCCAAAGGCCAAGTGCGGAGTGTTGCGTGCCCCAATAGCCTGCGGCCTTGTTCAATGCGTGGTGGTTGATTGGACGTGGGCGTCTCAGCTTCCCCACGCTGCCTCGGCAACTGCCCGACTTGACAAGTCCCTGATGCATGCAAGGAAAAACCATCATTATTACCTTAGATCATGGGGGCCGGAGGTTGTCCTCCCCTTGGCTATAAAGGGGGGGGCGGAGCCCCCGTCGCCCATCTCTTCCTGTTTCGCTTGCTTCTTGCTCTTTGCTCCATCGCGAGTTGCAACACCAATGGCGCCACCGAAGAGGTTCTCCGCCGCAGAGAAAGGGAAGGCCCTCGTGAGGGGCCCGGCTCTCCGGCGCCCAAGCATGGACGCGGCCGTCCCCGCAAGCACTCCGTGACCCCCGCCGCGGCCCTGCGCAGCCATGGCGGTGCAGCTTCGCGTGGCAGGGGCCGCTCCAGCCGCGGTGGTCCTGTCGATGAAGGGAGACGTGTCGTGGTCGCGCGGCCTCCCTGGCCGCGCTTCCACTTGGCAGAGATGCTGCCGGAGTTCGTCATCTGGTCGGAGAACCCGACCGGCAACTGGCTTTACCTCCCGCGTTTGTTCGCCGATGAGCTGCCAGCCTCTGGTCCAGGCGGGCTCTGGCTGCAGCCAGACGGCTGTTGCAGCAGGGCTTCCTGGGTTGCAGTCGAGGTCTCCGTTGCGGGCAACATAGCCCTTGCCCGCGGCTGGCAGACGGTTGCCCGCACGCGCGGCCTGGGTAGGCGTTGCACCCCCCCCCCCCACTTCAAGTATGACGGTCACGCGACCCTCTACGTGAGGGTGTTTGGGGAAGATGGTCGCCAAGCCGGGTGCTGCCCCAAGGTTAACGACGGCGAGGAGGTGCTCAGCCTTAGCGATGGTCGTGAAGAGGATGAGGGCGAACCCGCCCTTGGGGCCAACCACATCTCGTCCAGCTACGGTGGCTCTTCCTCTAGCGACAGCCCCAGTAGCGGCGGTTACGACCAGCCGCCGTGCCCGCTTTGAGTGTGGCAGTGGGTCGTCTCGTCGTCGCGCCTCCATGAAGCGCGAGGAGGGGTCCGACTTAGCTCAGGACGGCATCGGGAGCCTACCCCTGTGAACCGCTGCAGGGGCAGACGCCGCTTTTATTTTGTTCTTCCTTTATTTCCTGCATCAAAAAGAAACTAGAATGGGCCCCAGAGGCATGTTCCGAACTATGATCTCAATTACTATGCTATGTGTGTTGCTCCTATGCTATGTCGCAACTTCGTCGTTTTGCATAGGGATAACTTAGCTTGACTTGTTCAGACTAGCCTCCTCCTCACGAGGCACTTGCTTGCTTCCCGGTGCCTGTCGAAGCTTCCTTGACCTGATAGGCGCTTAGGAACTGTGAAAAATTCGTCAAGAGGTGTATCGTTCTCCCGAGGCTTGGTCGCGGGCGTTGCCGGCCTTGACCCAACACTTCGTATCATGGCACCCGAGGGGCACGGATTGAGAGAGAGAGAGAGAGGTGTGCTAGCTTGTGGGCTCGAACGAGGGTACCTCACGAAAAACAGAAGAAGGAAGCTCACGAAGGTACCTGTTCAGCCCCCTTGCGAGGAACGCACGAGAGAGAGAGAGCACAGACCGACCAAGGAAATGAAGGCAGAAACAGAGGCAGAAAGCGAAAGGGCAAGACCAGCAAGAGACACCAGAAAGCAAATTTCAATTAAAGAGGGGCAAGCCAACTTCGGAAAGCAAATGAAAAGCCGCGTCCGGCACCTAGTCTAGTCTTCGACGTCTTCTCACTAGCGCGGAGCTAAGTGCTGCCACTAAGACGTGGGAGGGAGCCCCCGAGGCCCGAGGGCGGCACTCCTGAGACTCTGGGGCGTGTACAGCCCCACTCGTTATTACGTGAGAGTGTCACGGGCGGCGATCTTCACAGGCGCTGGGCCTTCTTCACAGGCGTTGGGCCTTTCTTCACAGGCGTCGGGCCTTCTTCATAGGTGCTGCGCCTTTCTTCAGGGGTAGAACTTCCGGAGGTGGTGAATGTTCCAGGCGTTCTAGATGGGTACCCCATCCTGTGTTTCCAGGCGCACGGCGCCAGGCCTGGAGACATGGACAACCTTGAATGGGCCCTCCCACATGGGTGAGAGCTTATGCAACCCTTCCCTGGAGAGGACCCGCCTTAGGACGAGGTCACCCACCTCGAGTGTCCTGGAGCGGACGCTACGACAGTGGTACCGCCGCAGCGCCTGCTGGTATCTTGCCACCCATAGTGCTGCTTCGCGGCGACGTTCCTCCCCCAGCACGAGGTCCATCCCCCGCCTGGTGTCCTGCTGCGTTTCATCAAACATCAGGACCCGTGCGGAGCGATGCCTGACCTTGTGAGGGAGGACCACTTCCGCTCCGTAGACGAGGAACAACGGGGTCTCGCCTGTCGGCTTGGTGTCGGTGGTGCGGTTGGACCACAGCACGGACTGGAGCTCATCGTGCCAGCCCCTGCCGCAGGCCTCGAGCTTCTTCTTGAAGGTCCTGGTCTTGAGGCCCCTCAAGACCTCCGCGTTGGCATGTTCGGCCTGGCCATTGCTCCTGGGGTGCGCTACCGAAGCGTAGCAGATCTGTGTTCCAAGGTTAGCACAATATGACTTGAAGAGATTACTAGTGAACTGAGAGCCATTATCGGTGATGATGCGGTTGGGGACCCCAAAACGGCTCATGAGGCCCTTGATGAACTTGACTGCAGAGCCAGCTGGGATGGTGCAGACTGCTTCAACCTCCGCCCACTTAGTGAACTTGTCGATGGCGATGTAGAGGTATCGATAGCCCCCAGGCGCCCGAGGGAATGGGCCTAGGATGTCTAGCCCCCACACTGCAAACGACCATGAGAGTGGAATAGTCTGGAGGCCCTGGGCTGGCTAATGGATCTGCTTGGCATGGAATTGGCAGGCCTCGCCAGACTTCACCAGCTCAGCTGCGTCATTGAGTGTCGTAGGCCAGTAGAACCCGCTGCGGAATGCCTTGTCATCGAGGGTTCGCGATGACGAATGGTGCATGCAGTCCCCGCCGTGTATGTCGGCTATCAGCTCTTTCCCTGCTCCCTAGAGATACAACGCAGTGAAACGTCATTTGGCCGCTTCCTGTATAACTCACCGTCCCAGATGCAGTATGCTGTGGCCTGACGGGCCACGCGCTCCGCGTCCTCCTCCTTCTCCGGTAACGTCCCTTGCATCAGGTATTCCTTGAATTCCTTGGTCCAGGATCCCTCCTGAGGCTCAAGCGCCAGGAGTAGGCGCGCTCCCGAGGTCGGGCCATAGGCCGGGGCTCCTGTGGCAGGCGGCTACGGGAGTTCCTCCCGAGGCTTAGCTGTTCTTGAAAGTGGTGGCGTTGCTGATGGCTTGAAGATCCGCTCCTCGAAGACACCAGGCTCCTGGGGCTGTCGCTTGGATGCTCTTCTGGCAATGTCGTCAGCTTCCTTGTTGGTGCCACGGGGCACGTGCTGCAACTCCAGGCCTTGGAATTGTTTCTCCATCTTGCTCACCTCCACGAGGTATGCTTCCATGTGTTCGTCCCTTGGCTCGTATATCTTGTTGGAGAAGTTGACGAGGAGCTGCGAGTCACCCCTGACGGTGAGGCGCTTTACCCCCAGTGCCATTGCAGCCTTCATGCCGGCTATGAGGCCTTCGTATTCTGCAATGTTGTTGGAGACCTTCTCGCCCTGCTGGAAGCAGAGCTGCACGGCGTAGTAGAACTTGTCCTGAGTGGGCAAGATGAGCACTGCTCCAGCCCCCGCACCCTGGCGCGCGAAGGCACCATCGAAATACATGACCCAGCCGTCGGGAGCCTCGCTTCCCGGCGAGAAGGACCTGTCTTCGCCTACTTCAAGCGCCGGGGCGTCTGTCCATTCTGCCACAAAATCAGCGAGCGCGGCTCCCTTGATGACCCTGGTAGTACTGAACTCCAACTAGAATGCTTGCAACTCGATGTTCCACTCAGCGACCCTTCCAGTAGAGTTGGGGCTCCTGAGCACTCTTTCCAATGGGTAGGCTGAGACGGCCTTGATGGGGTGTCCTTGAAAGTAGTGTCGCATCTTTCATGAGGCCACCGGGAGCGCGAGCAGGAGCTTCTGGGGCATGGGGTACCGCGCTCTTGCGTCCCGTAACACCGTGCTGACAAAGTATAATGGGTGCTCGATGAGGGTAGGCATGCTGACGAGGCTTGCGTCTTCCGGAAGCTGGGGTGCCTCCTGAGGTGGTGGAGCCCCTGATGCTTGATCGCTTGCGAGGCCTTTGGGGGGTCGAGAGCGTCGTCCTGCCGAGCTTGCTCTTCTGCTGCTGCGGCCGCCCTTGTGGCCAGATCTTGCGTCACCTCTACTGGGGGTGTGGCTCGGTGCGATGCGCCCTCGGCTTGGTGTTCTTCCCGAACCGCTACTAGGGCCGCGCTGGCGGAGAAGGGAGTGGCGGCAAGATAGAGCACTAGGGGCTTGAGAGGCCGCGGCGCCACCATCACTAGGGGCTAGTCAGGTATCTCTTGAGGTCTTGAAATGCTCGGTCCGCCTTCGGGGTCCACTCAAACGGGCCCTTCTTCTTCATCAGCTTGAAGAAGCGTAGGGCTCGCTCTCCCAGCATGGAAATGAAGCGTCCCAACGCAGTCACCCATCCAGCAAGCTTCTGCATTTCCTTGAGGGTTTGCGGTGGACTCATGTCTTCAATAGCCTTGACCTTTCTCTGGGTTGGCCTCGATCCCCCTATGGGACACAAGGAAGCCCGGCAGTTTGCCGGAAGGGACGCCAAACACGCACTTCTCTAGGTTGAGCCGCAAGTCCACCTGGCGGAGGCTTTCAAAGGTCTCCTCTAGGTCTTGGATGAAGGTCCTCGCCTCCCGTGACTTCACCACGATGTCGTCGACGTAGGCTTCAGCGTTCCTCCTGAGGTGCTGACCCAAGGCGATGCACATGAGCCGCTGGAAGGTTGTGCCTGAGTTGTGCAGTCCGAAAGGCATGCAAGTGTAGCAATACACCCCACACGGGGTTAGGAAGGTCATCTTCTCCACATCTTCTACCGCCATCTTGATCTGGTGATATCTGATATGTCTCCAACGTATCTATAATTTTTGATTGTTCTGTGCTATTATATTATCAATCTTGGATGTTTTATATGCATTTATATGCTATTTTATATGATTTTTGGGACTAACCTAGTAACCCAGAGCCCAGTGCCAGTTTCTGTTTTTCCCTTGTTTCAGTGTTTCGCAGAAAAGGAATATCAAACGGAGTCCAAATGGAATGAAACCTTCGGAAAAGTTACTTTTGGAAAGAAAGCAATACAGGAGACTTGGAGTGCACGTCAGGGGATCAACGAGGAGAGCACGAGGCAGGGGGCGCGCCCTCCGCCCTCGTGGCTCCCCTAATGTATTTCTTCCGCCTATATATATCCATATACCCTAAAACTATCGGGGAGAACAATAGATCGGGAGTTCCGCCGCCAGAAGCCTTCGTAGCCACCGAAAACCAATCTAGACCCGTTCCGGCACCCTGCCGGAGGGGGAAATCCCTCTCCGGTGGCCATCTTCATCATCCCAGTGCTCTCCATGACGAGGAGGGAGTAGTTCTCCCTCGGGGCTGAGGGTATGTACCAGTAGCTATGTGTTTGATCTCTCTCTTGTGTTCTTGAGGTGGTATGATCTTGATGTATCGCGAGCTTTGCTATTATAGTTGGATCTTATGATGTTTATGCCCCTCTACTCTCTTGTAATGGATTGAGTTTCCCTTTGAAGTTATCTTATCGGATTGAGTCTTTAAGGATTTGAGAACACTTGATGTATGTCTTGCGTGGGATAACCGTGGTGACAATGGGGTATTCTATTGATCCACTTGATGTATGTTTTGGTGACCAACTTGCTGGTTCCGCCCATGAACCTATGCATAGGGGTTGGCACACGTTTTCGTCGTGATTCTCCGCTAGAAACTTTGGGGCACTCTTTGAGGTCCTATGTGTTGGTTTGAATAGATGAATCTGAATTGTGTGATGCATATCGTATAATCATACCCACGGATACTTGAGGTGACATTGGAGTATCTAGGTGACATTAGGGTTTTGGTTGATTTGTGTCTTAAGGTGTTATTCTAGTACGAACTCTAGGGCTGTTTGTGACACCTATAGGAATAGCCCAACGGGTTGATTGGAAAGAATAACTTTGAGGTGGTTTCGTACCCTACCATAATCTCTTCGTTCGTTCTCCGCTATTAGTGACTTTGGAGTGACTCTTTGTTGCATGTTGAGGGATAGTTATATGACCCAATTATGTTATTATTGTTGAGAGAACTTGCACTAGTGAAAGTATGAACCCTAGGCCTTGTTTCAACGCATTGCAATACCGTTTGTGCTCACTTTTATCATTAGTTACCTTGCTGTTTTTATATTTTTCAGATTACAAAAACCTTTATCTACTATCCATATACCACTTGTATCACCATCTCTTCACCAAACTAGTGCACCTATACAATTTACCATTGTATTGGGTGTGTTGGGGACACAAGAGACTCTTTGTTATTTGGTTGCAGGGTTGCTTGAGAGTGACCATCTTCATCCTACGCCTCCTACGGATTGATAAACCTTAGGTCATCCACTTGAGGGAAATTTGCTACTGTCCTACAAACCTCTGCACTTGGAGGCCCAACAACGTCTACAAGAAGAAGGTTGTGTAGTTGACATCAAGCTCTTTTCTGGCGCCGTTGCCGGGGAGGTTAGCGCTTGAAGGTATATCTTTAGATCTTGCAATCGAATCTTTTTGTTTCTTGTTTTAGCACTAGTCTAGTTTATAAAAGAAAACTACAAAAAAATATGGAATTGAGTTTGCCTCATATGCTTCATCTTTCTAATATCTTTCGTGAGTATGATGGAAAGGAAAATTGTGCCAAAGTGTTAGAAGAAGAATGCATTAAAATGTTTGGCACTAAATCTTTGAATGTTGAGCATGATTGCAATGTTGTTAGTACGAACTCCTTGAATATCCATAGTACTAATGATGATTGCACTAGTTATGATGAAAATGTCTCCTATAAACATGTCAATTTTTGTGGAGTGCATTGGGTTTGCATGTACACACCAAATAGGGAAGATAGATATTGCAAGAGGCATAAGTACTTAGAAACTAAATGGTTGCAAGAAAGGCTAGATGTTTGTGCTGGAAATTTAAATTTTCTTGGCCATACTTGTGAGCTTTGCAGTGAACATGGTCATTTAACCATTCGATGCAAATTTTTTCATGATCTAATCATTTCCAAAAATTGTGATGACTTGATTTCTCTTGCACATCATAATGAACTTAGTTTGCTTATGGGTTACGAAGAAATGAAACGTATAACTAACTATCTTCCAGTATTTGCCCGTGATAAACTTCTTGGCTTTGATCTAGAGGAAATTTATATGTATTGTGCGGTGAATTGTATTGAAAATCTTTATATTGCCAACTACATAAAGAAAATAAAACAAATAGAATATGAAGAGAATACTAATGAAAGGGAAGAGACTTTCCAATACCCTCCTATTATTTCTTATGATGAATCAGGTAACGAGGAGGAGCCTCCTATTCAACCAATCTCATTAATAAGGAGCTCCAAAAAGAGGATTGAACCCACACATGATGTGGTGAAGAAGAAAAGAAAAAGGAAGAGAGGTAAAAAGATATCTCTCCCAAATAGTGCTGCTCCTATTACTGTTGTGCCCCATGAAAATATAATTGCGGAAGATGATGCACTTGATGATGATCTTGTTATGCCTATTGCTTGTTGTGATGATTATGATTGGGAAGATAGTGATACTTCTTATGATCTTGAAAATCTTTTTGGCACTTGCTTGGAAGAATATGATAATTGCAATACTATTGGTGCTATCCATACTATTGATGATGAAAGTGATTATGCTTATGATATAAAAAGGCCCAAGCTTGGGGATGCTATGTTTGATGAAGATGATGTTTTTGAGAATATATTTGCTGCAATTAATGTTTGTCCCAAGCTTGGGGATGCTACGTTTAATGAAGATGCTATTTTTAGTCTCCCAAGTTTCGATATGCAAATTTATAATGATGATAGCATGCCTCCTACTTATGATGATTATATTGATGAAAGTGGGTTTGGAACAGTGTAAACTTTAGGAAGTAATGATCCCACTATTTTGGAGGATGTTGAATCTTATTATGATAATTATGAAAGTGGATTTGGAGAGGTCATGACTTTATTTAGTGATGATTCCACTATCTTGGAAGAGGTTTCAATCGATTATGATGAGAACAAAGTTGCTACTTATGATAATTATTGTGATGATACATATTCTATAAAAAGTAGTGATGATTATATTTATAAAGCTTGTCATGATTATGATTACCCTTTTTCTGAACATTACTATTTTAATGTGGAAACAATTTATAGTATTCGAGTCTCTTATGATACTCCCGCTATTCCGAATGAGAAGAATTTTGCTTATGTGGAGAGTAATAAAATTTCTATGCTTGTAGATCATGAAAATAATGCTTTAGGTGCTGGTTATATTGTTGAATTCATTCATGATGCTACTGAAAATTATTATGAGGGAGGAATATATGCTTGTAGGAGTTGCAATAATATCAAGTTTCCTCTCTATGTGCTTAAAGTTTTAAAGTTATGCTTGCTTTACCTTCCTATGCAAGTTGATTATTGTTCCCATAAGTTGTTTGCTCACAAAATCCCTATGAATAGGAAGTGGGTTAAGCTTAAATGTGATATTCATATTATTCATGATGCTCTCTTTATGTTTCAATTCTTATCTTTTATATGAGCATCATTGAAATCATCATGCCTAGCTAGGGGCGTCAAACGATAGCGCTTGTTGGGAGGCAACCCAATTTTATTTTTGTTCCTTGCTTTTTGCTCATGATTAGCAATGAATAATTTATCTAGCCTCTGTTATGGTTGAGTTTTTATGTTTCAATTAGTGTGTGTGCCAAGTAGAACTGTTGGGAAGACTTGGGGAAAGCCTTTGCGATCTTGCTGTAAAAAACAGAAACTTTAGCTCTCACGAGAATTGCTGCCATTTTTTACTGGAGAGTGATATTTAGTTAATTCTTTTTTCATATGATTAATAGATAAATTACTAAGGTCCAACAATTTATTTGATAATTTAGTGAGTTCCAGAAGTATACGTTAGTTACAGATTACTACAGACTGTTCTGTTTTTGACAGATTCTGTTTTTCATGTGTTGTTTACTTATTTTGATGAATCTATGGCTAGTGAAAAAGTTTATAAACCATAGAGAAGTTGGAATACAGTAGGTTTAACACCAACATAAATAAAGAATGAGTTCGTTACAGTACCTTGAAGTGGCATTTTGTTTTCTTTCGCTAACGGAGCTTACGAGTTTTCTGTTAAGTTTTGTGTTGTGAAGTTTTCAAGTTTTGGGTAAAGATTCGATGGACTATGGAATAAGGAGTGGAAAGAGCCTAAGCTTGGGGATTCCCAAGGCACCCCAAGCTAATATTCAAGGACAACCAAGAGCCAAAGCTTGGGGATGCCCCGGAAGGCATCCCCTCTTTCGTCTTCGTTCATCGATAACTTTACTTGGAGCTATATTTTTATTCACCACATGATATGTGTTTTGCTTGAAGCGTCATTTTATTTTATTTAGTTTTTCTTGATGTTTGAATAAAATACCAAGATCTGAAATTCTTAAATGTTAGAGAGTCTTCACATAGTTTCATGATTATTCGACTACTCATTGATCTTCACTTATATCTTTCGGAGTAGTTTGTCATTTGCTCTAGTGCTTCACTTATATCCTTTTAGAGCACGATGGTGGTTTTATTTTGAAGAAATAGATGAACTCTTGTGCTTCACTTATATTATTTTGAGAGTCTTTAGAACAGCATGGTAATTTTCTTCGGTTATGAAACTAGTCCTAATATGATGGGCATCCAAGATGGGTATAATAAAAACTTTCATATAGAGTGCATTGAATACTAAGAGAAGTTTGATACTTGATAATTGTTTTGAGATATGGAGATGGTGATATTAGAGTTGTGCTAGTTGAGTAGTTGTGAATTTGCTAAATGCTTGTGTTGAAGTTTGTGATTCTCGTAGCATGCATGTATGGTGAACCGTTATGTTAAGAAGTCGGAGCATGATGTATTTATTGATTGTCCTCCTTATGAGTGGCGGTCGGGGACGAGCGATGGTCTTTTCCTACCAATCTATCCCCCTAGGAGCATACGCGTAGTACTTTGTTTTGATAACTAATAGATTTTTGCAATAAGTATGTGAGTTCTTTCTAACTAATGTTGAGTCCATGGATTATACGCACTCTCACCCTTCCACCATTGCTAGCCTCTCTACTACCATGCACCTTTCACCGGTATCATAAACCTACCATATACCTTCCTCAAAACAGCCACCATACCTACCTATTATGGCATTTCCATGGCCATTCCGAGCTATATTGCCATGCAACTTTCCACCGTTCCGTTTATTATGACATGCATCATCATTATCATATTGCTTTGCATGATCATGTAGTTGACATCGTATTTGTGGCAAAGCCACCGTTCATAATTTTTCATACATGTCACTCACGATTCATTGCACATCCCGGTACACCGCCGGAGGCATTCATATAAAGTCATACTTTGTTCTAGTATCGAGTTGTAATCTTTGAGTTGTAAATAAATAGAAGTGTGATGGTCATCATTAATAGAGCATTGTCCCCAAAAAAAGGAAAGGCCAAATAAAAAAGGAAAGGCCAAATAAAAAAAGAGAAAGGCCAAATAAAAAAATAAAATAAAAAGGGGCAATGCTACTATCCTTTTACCACACTTGTGCTTCAAAGTAGAACCATGTTCTTCATGATAGAGAGTCTCTTATGTTGTCACTTCCATATACTAGTGGGAATTTTTCATTATAGAACTTGGCTTGTATATTCCAACAATGGGCCTCCTTAAGTGCCCTAGGTCTTCATGAGCAAGCAAGTTGGATGCACACCCACTTAGTTTCTTTTGTTGAGCTTTCATACATTTATAGCTCTAGTGCATCCGTTGCATGGCAATCCCTACTCACTCGCATTGATATCTATTAATGGGCATCTCCATAGCCCGTTGATACGCCTAGTTGATGTGAGACTATCTTCTCCCTTTTTTTCTTCTCCACAACCACCCTTCTATTTCACCTATAGTGCAATATCCATGGCTCACACTCATGTATTCCGTGAAGATTGAAAAGGTTTGAGAACATCAAAAGTATGAAACAATTGTTTGGCTTGTCATCGGGGTTGTGCATGATTTGAATATGTTGTGTGGTGAAGATGGAGCATAGCCAGACTATATGATTTTGTAGGGATAACTTTCTTTGGCCATGTTATTTTGAAGAGACATAATTGCTTAGTTATTATGCTTGTGGTATTATTATTTATATATCAATATTAAACTTTTGTCATGAATCTTATGGATCTGAATATTCTTGCCACAATAAAGAAGAATTACTTAAAGAAATATGTTAGGTAGCATTCCACATCAAAAATTCTGTTTTTATCATTTACCTACTCGAGGACGAGCAGGAATTAAGCTTGGGGACGCTGATACGTCTCCAACGTATCTATAATTTTTGATTGTTCCATGCTATTATATTATCAACCTTGGATGTTTTATATGCATTTATATGCTATTTTACATGATTTTTGGGACTAACCTATTAACCCAAAGCCCAGTGCCAGTTTCTGTTTTTCCCTTATTTCAGTGTTCCGCAGAAAAGGAATATCAAACGGAGTCCAAACGGAATGAAACCCTTGGAAAAGTTATTTTTGGAAAGAAAGCAATACAGGAGACTTGGAGTGCACGTCAAGGGATCAACGAGGAGAGCACGAGGTAGGGGAGTGCGCCCACCCCCCTGGGCGCGCCCTCCACCCTCGTGGGCCCCTCGTGGCTCCCCTGATGTATTTCTTCCGCCTATATATATCCATATACCCTAAAACTATCAGGGAGCACAATAGATTGGGAGTTCCGCCTCCAGAAGCCTCCGTAGCCACCGAAACCAATCTAGACCCGTTCTGGCACCCTGCCGGAGGGGGAAATCCCTCTCTGGTAGCCATCTTCATCATCCCGGTGCTCTCCATGACGAGGAGGGAGTAGTTCTCCCTCGGGGTTGAGGGTATGTACCAGTAGCTATGTGTTTGATCTCTCTCTCGTGTTCTTGAGGTGGTACGATCTTGATGTATCGCAAGCTTTGCTATTATAGTTGGATCTTATGATGTTTCTCCCCCTCTACTCTCTTGTAATGGATTGAGTTTTCCCTTGGAAGTTATCTTATCGGATTGAGTCTTTAAGGATTTGAGAACACTTGATGTATGTCTTGTGTGGGATACCCGTGGTGACAATGGGGTATTTTATTGATCCACTTGATGTATGTTTTGGTGATCAACTTGCGGGTTCCTCCCACGAACCTATGCATAGGGGTTGGCACACGTTTTCGTCTTGACTCTCCGGTAGAATCTTTGGGGCACTCTTTGAAGTACTTTGTGTTGGTTTGAATAGATGAATCCGAGATTGTGTGATGCATATCGTATAATCATACCCACGGATACTTGAGGTGACATTGGAGTATCTAGGTGACATTAGGGTTTTGGTTGATTTGTATCTTAAGGTGTTATTATAGTACGAACTCTAGGGCTGTTTGTGACACTTATAGGAATAGCCCAACGGATTGATTGGAAAGAATAACTTTGAGGTGGTTTCATACCCTACCATAATCTCTTCGTTTGTTCTCCGCTATTAGTGACTTTGGAGTGACTCTTTGTTGCATGTTGAGGGATAGTTATGTGATCCAATTATGTTATTATTGTTGAGAGAACTTGCACTAGTGAAAGTATGAACCCTAGGCCTTGTTTCAACGCATTGCAATACCGTTTACGCTCACTTTTATCATTAGTTACCTTGTTGTTTTTATATTTTCAGATTACAAAAACCTTTATCTACCATACATATACCACTTGTATCACCATCTCTTCGCCGAACTAGTGCACCTATACAATTTACCATTGTATTGGGTGTGTTGGGGATACAAGAGACTCTTTGTTATTTGGTTGCAGGGTTGCTTGAGAGAGACCATCTTCATCCTACGCCTCCTACAGATTGATAAACCTTAGGTCATCCACTTGAGGGAAATTTGCTACTGTCCTACAAACCTCTGCACTTGGAGGCCCAACAACATCTACAAGAAGAAGGTTGTGTAGTAGACATCAATATCCTGAGAACGCATCCAGGAAGCACAGCAAGTCACACTCGGCAGTGGAGTCGACGATATGGTCGATGCACGGAAGTGGGAACGGGTCTTGGGGGCAGGCCTTGTTGAGGTTGGTGAAGTCGATGCACATTCGCTCCTTCCTGCCTTTGTTGGGGACGACGACGAGGTTCGCCAGCCACTCTGGGTACCGAACCTCACGAATGACACCCGTAGCCTCCAGCTTGCGGGTTTATTGGACCATGAAAGCTTGCTTCTCCGTGGACTGCCGCCTCGCCTTCTGCTTCACGGGGCGTATGTTGGGGCACACCTTCAGGTGGTGCTCTATCACCTCTCTTGGGACCCCCAACAGCTGATCAGGCTCCCAAGCGAACACTTCCTTGTTTGCGCGCAAGAACCTCACCAACACCTCCTCCTGATCAGGCTCGAGGTTGGCGCCTATGGTAAAGGTCGCCCCTGAGGACTCGTCCTCCTTGACCGGCACTCGCTTGGTTTCTGCCTTGTCCTGAGTGAAAAACTGCTTCTTCTTGGTTGGTGCAGCTCCCTTGGCCTTGTAGGTGTCCGAGTCGGAGGGTTGCACTGCTGTGGCGGTTTTGAGGGCGAGCTTGAGCGTCATGAAGGCTTTCTTGGCGTTCCCCTTGATGGTGAGGACACCTCCGCTCCCCGGCATCTTCATGAGGTTGTAAGCCGGATGGGTCGCCGCCATGAACTAGGCTAGATTTGGGTACCCGAGGATGGCGTTGTATGGGAGGCTGACGTGGGCGATGTCGAAGTCGATGAGCTCGGTGCGGTAGTTGTCGCGCGTGCCGAAGGTCATGGGGAGGTGGATCTGCCCCAGGGAGCGGGCGGAGCCTCCACCGACCCCCGAGAAAGGCCTGCTAGGGCGGAGCCGCTCGAGCGGTACGTGAAGGAGGCTGAAGGCCTCGACGGAGAGCATGTTGAGGCCGGCTCCGCCGTCGACGAGCGTCTTGGTGAGGGATACGTGGCAGATGGTGGGCGTGCAAAGCATTGGGAGTGCACCCGAGCCAACAGTGGAGGCGGGATGATCCCCTGAGTCGAAGGTGAGGTCGTCCTCGGGCGCAGCCCAGCCCGGCGGAGCCCCGAGCGCTTGGAAGTGGCGCCGATCTGGCGAAAGAACGGCTTGACGTGACGGTCTAAGGGTGGTGCTTGCGAGCCACCGAGGAGGGCCGCAACCGCATGGTGCGCCGGTGCCCCGTAGCGTGCAACAAAGAGGCCGCGCAACTCCTCCCAGGACACCACCATGGATACGGGGAGGTTGAGCAGCTAGGCATGTGGTGCGCCAGTGAGAGCCATCGGAAGCCAGGTGGCCATGACCTTGTCGTCGCCCCCGGCCTTAAGGACGGCTTCCTCATACGCCAACAGGAAAGCCGATGGGTCCGCCGCGCCGTCGTAGCGTGGCGGCATCTCCAGCTTGAACTTGGGTGGCCACTTCACTTGCCGCAGGGCGGGATCAAGGGCTCGGAGCCCCCGAGCGCCACTGTGAGCACCCGTAGATCCGGCCGGCGGGGCGGCGCCAGCCATGGAGAATGGGCGCGAAGATGGTGGAGCACGAATTGATGGAAGAAAAATCCGGCACACCCCCTACCCGGCACGCCAAATGTCGTATCACGGGTTCTGGCAAAACCCTCAAGGTTCGAACATTGGGTGCGTGCGAAGATCTCCCCCTACCGATCCACGTCCTAACTCAGTTAAGATCTTACGAACTAACTCGACGAACTTGCAACACAAAGGACACAAGATTTATACGGGTTCGGATCACCGTTGTGGTGTAATACCCTACTCCAGTGTGGTGTGGTGGATTACCTCTTGGGCTAAGGATAAATAGTACAAGGGGAAGAACAGCCTCCTGAGGAGAGGTGTTCTTGTGCTCAGTGAACTTGTGGTTGTTCTGGTCTCTCTTGGTCAGACCGATCGATCCATCCTCTCCAGCTACGGTGGTGGCTAGTCCTATTTATAGAGGCCCTGGTCCTCTTCCCAAATATTGAGCGGGAAGGGAGCCAACAGTGGGCAATTTGAAAGGGGACAGCTAGTACAGCCTATCCTGACAAAAGCAGTCTTCGCCTGCCAAAGGATCTGGGGGTGACGCCGTCTTGGGCTCCACGGTGACCTCCGTCTTGCCGTCCTTCTGGTCTTGGTCTTGTTGCACTGATACGGAAACCTTTGCTTGACGCCTCGGTACTCCGCGCCTACGCCTGCTTCCTTAGCACCGAAGGGAAAACAAGGACACTGTGCACGCTGGCGCCCTCCTGGCCTTGGTCGTCATGGCTCACGTCACTAGAACCTCACGAGGTTCGCCTGGCCTTGAACTCTTCGCCCCTCGCGAGCCAGCCTGGTGAGGCCGCTCCTGAGGAGGTCTTGTGTCACTCGCCTCGCGAGGCTTGGCCCCTCACGAGGGTCTTGAGTCCTTGCTGGTGAAGATGGGCCGTACGGGCCCGCTTGCAGAGCCACGTCGTGGGCCGCAGGCAGGCAAGTCTGGGGACCCCCATTCCCAGAACGCTGACAGTTTTTGATTCGGGTATGATCACCATTTGGTTACGAGGTAACCCATTTGGTAAGAGAGTCCGAGGGACTCGGTGCACAAGTTTGTTTTCACTGCATCAGTAGTGTGTCATTGCATTGCATTTAACTTGATTAAATATCATGATATTGTCTACCATTATGTTTATGCTTGTTGTGAGCTTGCAAGTACATTTAATGTACCGACCTGGCATGTCATGCCAGATTTCAGGAAAGTCTTACCGGATCGAAGTGATATTCGTGTCTAGATCGTGTCCACATCGGTGTCCCTGTGCTATGGAGTTCATCTTTGTCATCATTTCGCTGTCGCATAGTTGTCATGATCGAGGCCCCTTTATGTTCACTGAATAATGTACATATTGTTCAGTTGCACCGTGTGTGCCTCTTGGCCTCGCTCCTTGATGTAATTTCGAACTTATGTTTCCGCTAGCATCAATAAAGCAGTTGTTTTCTATACCAAGATGTTGTGTGTTGCCAGAAGACTTGATCTCTGGGCTGGCAATGCAAGGTTAACTGGTTTCTCTGAGCCGGGGTATCACAATCCGCAACTAATAAAGATCATTAAGGTCGTGAAACCCAACCATAGCACTAAGTATCAAGTCCTCTTTACTCCCATACGCCATACCCCACTTACTCGGGTTTAAGCTTCTGTCACTCTCGCAACCCACCATAAGCGAACCATGGACATACTGCAACACCCTACAGCGAGGATCCCCCACATTTGCGTGAGATGGAGGGCACCGTACAAAAGCACCATAAATAAAATATACAATCATACCAACCAAGATCACGATTAACCCATAGGACAAACTGGATCTACTCAAACATCATAGGATAACCATAGATCATTGGGAAATAATATATGGAGTTGAGCACCATGTTTAAGTAGAGATAACAGCGGGGAGAAGGGGTGTTACACCACTGCATAGAGGGGGGGAGAGTTGGTGTTGACGGTAGCAAGATTGTTGATGTAGATCTCCATCACGATCCTTGCCCCGGCGGTGTTCCGGTGCCACCGGGAGAGAGGGGGAGAGAGCCCCCCTCCTTCTTCTTCCTTGGCCTCCCCCCTAGATGGGAGGAGAGTTCCCCCTCTGGCCCATGGCCTCCATGGCGGCGGAGGGGCAAGAGCCCCTCTGAGATTGGATCTCCCTCACTGTTCTCTTCTGTTTCGCGTTCCCCAGATCTGGCCCTTCACGCTTTCTTAAATCCCGGAGATCTGTAACTCCGTTTGCGCTGAAATTTTTACATAGTTTTTTTCCATAAATTATCTTTCTTGCGCCAGAAGAAGGGCCCCATTTGCATTACAAGGAGGGCATAAGACACTTGGGTGCGCCTGGCACCCCCCCCGGTGCGCCCTGGTGTATCTTGGGGGCTGTCGGACCCCGTTTGCGCATATTCCACCTCCAAAAAATCACATATATTCCAAAATAATTCTCCGTAAATTTTTATCGCATTTGGACTTTGTTTGATATGGATTTTCTGCGAAACAAAAACATGCAACAAACAGGAACTGGCACTGGGCACTGGATAAGTAAGTTAGTCCAAATAAATCATGCAACAAACAGGAACTAGGCACTGGGCACATGAAGCATTCTATAAAGCCATACTCAAAAGATATAAGTGAAGTGCAATGAGAATACTATAAATCAACCATGGACTATCTCATACCAGCATGGTGCATAAAAGAAAAATGGAAAATAAACACAAAAGACGCTCCAAGATTTATACATATCACATGAATGAAACGAGAACGAAAACATACCGATACTTGTTGATGAAAGATGGGATGCCTTCCGGGGCATCCCCAAGCTTAGACGCTTGAGTCTCCTTGAATATTTACTTGGGGTGCCTTGGGCATCCCCAAGCTTGAGCTCTTGCCTCTCCTCCTTCTCCTCATATCGAGACCTCCTAGATCTTTGATCACTTCATCCACACAAAACTCAACAGAAAGCTCGGTAAGATCCGTTATAATAATAAAGCAAATCACTACTATAAGTACTGTTGCAAACCAATTCATATTTAATTTTTGCATTGTAGCTACTATATTATAACTTTTCCATGGCTTATACCACCAATAGAATCGATAGTTTCATCAAAACAAGCAATACAATGCATCAAAAACAGAATTTGTCTTAAACAGGACAATCTGTAGCAATCTGAACATCTACCATACTTATGGTACTCCAAAAATTCTGAACAATTTGTATATAAATATTGTGCAAAAAGTTTCACAAGCTTTTGACGTTCTAGTAAAAAATGAAAAATCACGCACTATAGCCAAAGTTTTTGTTTTTGCACCGCACATACCAACAAGCAATCTACTCATCCTAAAGGCAAATCTTGGCACATTATCTTTATAATATAATGGATTTGTACAAGGGGATAATTATTTTTGTGAGAATCTTCATGAATAATTCTACATTGTTTCCATGAGCATGAACACAAGTGTTCAAGGTCGACCCTCACTTCTCCAATGCATCACCTTTCAATCACTTCTCTTTTTGAAAAAGTTTTAAGTCCCCCTCTATATTTTTTTGTTTTTGAACTTTATAAAAGCGCCCAACAGAAATAAATGACTCTTTAAAACTTCCGGATTGTCTCCTTGGCAGCGCTTTCTTTAAAGTCATTAAGCCAGGCATAAAGTGCTCAAGTAATGAATCCACCCGGATCCCAAGGTATATCAAAGCCAATTTTGATTAACAATGATTTGGCATTTAATAGTGATCACAGAGCAACATATATCATGCAATGATGAAGTCTAACTCTCTTCCTATGCATCGGCATGTCATACAAGAACAATTCATGCACATCAAGTAAAGGCCACTACATAGCATAAGCAGTTTCTTGCAATTTTATCGTGTTGGAAACATAGAGAGGTGGAGATGTAGTTCCTCTCTCATAATAATTGCAAGTAGGAGCAGCAAGCACATGCATATTATATTCATCAAAATCATCATGTGCAATGGTAAAAGGCAACCCACCAATGTAATCCTTAACAAGAACAAACTTCTCCCATATAGTGTAGTTGGGAGAATTCAAAAAGATAATAGGACTATCATGTGTGGGTGCAATAGCAACAATTTCATGTTTAACATAAGGAACAATAGCAAGTCCATCTCCATAAGCATAATTCATACTGGCATCTTGGCCACAAGCATATCAAGCATCAAGTTCATCAAAAAGGGATATTTCAAAAGAATCAATGGGATCAAAACAATTATGATAGCATTCATCCTGCAGTAAGTGATACGTCTCAAACGTATCTATAATTTATAAAGTATTCATGTTGTTATTTTATCATTCTTGGGTGTTTTAAAATCATTTTATAGCAACTTTATATCATTTTTTGGGACTAACCTATTGACCCAGTGCCATTTGTTGTTTTTTTTTGCTTGTTTATTACATCGCAGAAAATCAATATTAAACGGAGTCCGAACACCGCAAAACTTTTTGTGGATTTTTTATGGACCGAAAGGAACCCAATGGGCCAGAAATGCACCTGGGGCATGCCCCGAGGGGGGCACAACCCACCAGGGTGCCCCAGGGCCCCCTGGCGTGCCTAGGTGGGTTGTGCCCACCTCGGTGGCCTCCCGCACCCCTTCTTTGCACTATAAATTCCCAAATATTCTGAAACCCTTCAGGGTTAACCTAGATCATAAGTTTCGCCACTGCAGGGCTCCGTAGCCACTCAAAACAAATCTAGGCCTGTTCCGGCGCCCTGTCGGAGGGGGGGATCATCTCGGGTGGCCATCTTCATCATCTCGGCGGCCACCACGTTGAGGAGGGAGTAGTGCACCCTCGAGGCTGAGGGTTTGTACCAGTAGCTATGCGTTTTATCTCTCCTTCTCGTGATCTATATCATGGGCTTTGTTAATATAGTTGGATCATATGATGTTTCTCCCCTCTATACTCTTGTTGCAATGAATTGAATCTTTAGCATTTGAAGTTTTTTCATGTTGGATTGAATATTCAGAGATGAGAACACATGATATATGTCTTGCAGTATGAATACTAGAGGTGACAACTGGGGTATCTTATTGATTCACTTGATATATGTTATGGCATTCAACTCGCGGATTCCCGAGGTGATATTGGGGTAATCTATGCATAGGGGTTGATGCATGTTATTCTCCAACGGAAACTTCGGGGTCTCTTTATAGTTCTTTGTGTGGATTGAGTATTATGAATATGAATATGCTTTGGTGTTACTCTAGTACGAACTCTAGGATAGATCGAACGGAAATAATAGCTTTGTGTTATTTTAGTACGAACTCTTGAATAGATCGATCGAAAAGAATAGCTTTGAGGTGGCTTCGCACCCTACAAACAATTCCTACCTTTTGGTCTCCGCTAATAGGAACTCGGGGGTGATTCTTTGTTGTACTTTGAGGGATAATCATATGATCCAACTATGTTAGCACTGTTGAGAGATTGCACTAGCGAAAGTACGGACCCTAGGCCTTGTTTTTAAGCATTGAAATACCGTTTTTGTGCCCGTTTACTACTTGCTACCTTGCTGATTTTATTTATTCAGATTATAAAAATATATTTCTACCATCCATATTACACTTTTATCGCCATCTCTTCGCCGAACTAGTGCACCTATACAATTTTCCATTTTATTGGGTGTGTTGGGGACACAAGAGATTTCTTGTATTTGGTTGTAGGGTCATTTTAGAGAGACCATCTTCATCCTACACCTCTCATGGATTGATAAACCTTAGGTCATCCACTTGAGGGAAAATTGCTACTGTCCTACAAAACTCTGCGCTTGGAGGCCCAACATGTGTCTACAAGAATAAAGTTGCGTAGTAGACATCAAGCTCTTTTTTGGCGCCGTTGCCGGGGAGGTGAGTGCTTGAAGGTATATCTTTAGATCTTGCAATTGAATCTTTTAGTTTCTTCTTTATCACTAGTTTGGTCTATAAAATAAAACCAAAAATGGAATTTAGGTTGCATCATATTATTGATCATCTTTATAATATGTTTCTTGAAAATGATGGTCCGGAAAATTGTGCTCAATTGTTAGAGGAAGAAGTCAATAAAATGTTTGGCACAAAATATTTGAATGATGAGCATGATTGCAATGTTGTTAGTATGAATTCTTTGAATATATAAAGCGCTAATTATGATTGCAGTAGTCATGAGAAAAATGTTTCTTATAAGCATGTCCCTTTTTGCGAAGTGAATTGGGAGTGCCTTTGCACACCAAAAAGGGAAGATAGATTTTGTAAGACGCATAAATATTTAGAAACAAGAAAGTTGCAACAGAGGCCAGATGATTGTGCTGAAAGATTTAATTTTTTCGCCATCCTTGTGAATTTGCAATGAACATGGTCATTTAAATCCCCAATGCAAATTCTTTCATGAACAAATCATGTCCAAAAATTGTGATAAATTGATTACCCTTGAGCATCAAAAAGAGCTTAGTCTTCTTTTGGGCTATGAAGAAATGAAACCTATAACTAAGGGTATTCCAAAATTTAATCTTGATAGATTTCCTGATTTTGATCTAGAAGAAAATTATATGTTTTGTGTGGTAAATTGCATTGAGAATCCTTATATTTCCAACTACCTAAAGACAAGAGAACAAATGGAATATGAAGAGAGTACTAATGAAAGGGAAAAAAATTCCCATTACCCTCCTAGTGTTTACGATGATGAATCAGGTAACGAGGAGGAGCTTCCTATCCAATCAATATCGTCAACAAGAAGCTTGAAAGAATCAATTAAACCCACACATGGTGTGGTGAAGAAGAAGAAAAGAAGAAAGAATAGAGGTGAAAAGGCATCTCTCCCAAATAATGTTGCTCCCATCACTATCGTGCCTCATGAAAGTGAATCAATTATGTTGATGGAGGATGGTGATATTGATGATGATTTTGTTATGCCTATTTCTTGTTGTGATGATTATGATTGGGAAGACAATGATATACCTTATGATCTTGAAATCTTTTTTGCACTTGCTTGGAAGAATATGATAATAATGTTTGCTATACTATTGGTGCCATTCATGCTATTGATAAGAATGATTGTGATGATATGCAAAACTACAAGCTTGGGGATGCTATGTTTGATGAGTATGATATGTTTGAAGATTTATTTGCTGGAAATAATGCTTGTCCTAAACTTGGGGATTCTTTGCTTAATGAATATGATCCTTTGATTCCTTCTACTTTCGATAAGAAATTTATTATGATGATAGCATGCCTCCTATTTATTATGATGATAGCATGCCTCCTATTTGATGAAAGTGGGTTTGGAAGAGTGTCAACTCTAGGTAGTAGTGATCCCACTATTTTGGAGGGTGTTGAATCTTATTACAATATTGATGAAAGTGGATTTGAAGAGGCCATGACTTTATTTATTGATACATCCACTATTTTGGAAGAGGTTTCAATTGACTATGACAATAAAGTTGCTATCTATGATGATTATTATGATGGCACGTATGCCATAAAGAGTAATAAATCTTCTGTGCTTGTGCATCATGAAAAGAGTGTTGTATGTGATAGTTATATTGTTGAATCCATTCATGATGTTTTTGAAAATTATTATGAGGAAGGAACTTATGCTCTTACATATCTCAATAATATCAAGTTTCTTCTCTATGTGTTGATTGTTTTGAAGTTGCACTTGTTTTGCCTCCCTATGCTAGTTGATTCTTGTTCTCATAAGTTGTTTGCTCACAAAATCCCTATGCATAGGAAGTGGGTTAGACCTAAATGTGCTAGTCATATGCTTCATGATGCTCTCTTTATGTTTCAATTCTTATCTTTTATGCGAGCATCATTGAAATCATCATGCCTAGCTTAAAAGGCATAAAAGAAAAGGTGCTTGTTGGGAGACAACCCAACACTTATACCTACTGTTTTTGTGTGTTCACATGATTAGTCTACTGTAGTAATCATGTTTTATTGCTTTTGTTTCAATAAAGTGCCAAGTAAGACCTTTGGGATGGCTTACGGTGATAGTTGATTTAATATTGCTGAAAAATAGAAACTTTTGCGCTCGGGAAAACAATTCTCATTTTTAACAGAAACGTGATAAAATGCTGATTCTTTTTGCAGAAGATTAATATACAAATTTCTCAGGCTGTCCTAATTTTTCAGAATTTTTTTAGTAGCAGAAGTATGGTTGGAGTACAGATTACTACAGACTGTTCTATTTTTGACAGATTCTATTTTCAATGCATACTTTGCTTGTTTTCTAGTTTCTATGGCTTATATCGCTCAATATAAATTGTATAAATGATATGCTATAGTAGGCATTGTGTGAGAAAAATTATGAATCTTGTCTTTGGATGTACCAAAAGTGGAATGGTTTGCTCTTTATCATACTAACCTATCTCACAAAGTTCTGTTAAGTTCTGTGTGATTGAAGTTTTCAAATTTTGGGTGAGATATCGATATGAGGAGAATAAGGAGTGACAATAACCTAATATTGGGATTCCAAAGGCACCCCAAGTAAATATTCAAGGAAGATCCAAGCAACTAAGATTGGGGATGCCCCGGAAGGCATCCCCCTCTATCGTCTCCAACATTATCGGTAACCTCACTTGGAGCTATGTTTTCATTCATCACATGATATGTGTTTTGCTTGGAGAATCATTTTATTTTGTTAGTATTTTCTTGCTTCTATTTAAAATAATGTTTTGCATCTTTTATTTCAATAAAAGTGGCAATGATAGCCTTTGCCATGCTTATTTTGCAAGTATACATGTTGCTGTTTGAAAACAGAAAGTTTACCGTTGTTGCAAAAATTCCCTAGAAAAGTCAGAATGTGATAAAATGTTGAAACAATTTGAAAATTGAGCTATGATAAATTTTCTACAGTGTGGTAAATTTTTATAACTTTTGGAGTTAGGGAAGTATTGATACTCTTGCATTCTTTACAGACTGTATTGTTTTGGCAGATTGCTCTCATGTTTGCATTGTTTGCATATGTTTGCTTGTTTAACGATCTTATTTGAGGATAGGAGTATTAAATATGCAGAGGAATTTAGTATGCAATGTTGAATAATAATTTTAGCGATTTGCTACATTAGACATTGATAAGGTTTTTGCATTGATTTATACTAACTTATCTCACGAGTTCTTGTTTAGTTTTGTGTGGATGAAGTTTTTAAGATTTAGGGAAACCGTGATATAAAACGAATTAAGGAGACACAAAAGCTCAAGATTGGGGATTCCCAAGGAATCCCAAGACAATATTTCAATAAGTCTCAAGCATCTAAGCTTGGGGATGCCCCGGTAGGCATCCCACCTTTTTCTTCAACAATTATCGGTTAGTATCGGTTGAGCCTAAGTCTTTGCTTCTTCACATGATGTGTGCTATTCTTGGAATGTCATTTTATTTTGTTTTGCTTGCTGTTTTAATAAAATACTTAGATCTGAAAGTTTTCAAATAAAATAGAGTCCTCAAATAGTTGCCAGAGAGGCTAAGTAAGCGGCATTCACATCCCGTCAACGAAGCTCTTTTCTATATCATTTACTCTTGTGCTTCACTTATATCCTATGAGTAAATTGTTGAATAAATTGAATGTCATGAAGTTGAAATCATATCATGCCTAGTGGTAGCTTCACATTGGGTTTAGAAAGTAAAATCTTTTGAGGCTTGACAATCACAATATTGGTCATACAAGCAATTCACGAATAATTAGTATAAGGAAGAGAAATTTCACATACAAATACACTATCATGGAAATATTTTGTGATTGTGATCCCCCATCAAAATATTATATGCCAAATTTTTGACGTTGGACAAGGAAGACAATGTAATGGTTTATATTTGTTCATATTCACATAGAAGTTATATTGTCATAGATCCTTCAACATGTGGTGCTTGCCCCCATCTTTGCTAGCCAAAAATTCCGCACCAAGTAGAGATACTACTTGTGCATCCAAAACCCTTAAACCCAAATCTTATTTTCAAGAGTCCACTATACCTACCTATATGTGGTATTCTTTTGCCGTTCTAAGCAAATTTGTATGTGCCATCTCTAATATTCAAAATAAATTTCTCTTTTGTGTGCTCGTACCGCTCGTGAGGCAGTGAGGGGTGGCCAATATTTTCCATGCTAGATGTGTTATTCTCATGATGAGTGTTTATTCACTTGTCATTGCACGGGTGTAAGGCAAAGGTATTAGGGATGCCCAGTCCCGAAATGTAAAATGAACTTACTTTATGTTGTCAAATAATAAATTCCTTGGGAAGTGTTGGTATGGAGGGCACCCGTGGATACGGTTAACCATGGAAAGTGAAAGTATGGTGGAAAAAGGAATAAACTTTATTTTCTATTTGGGAACCGCCTATGATATATCTAGCATGGAAAATGTTGGGAGCTCTAAGTCATTTTCGTTGGTGGGAAAAGTATGCCTCTCAAAATGTTTTTATCTCTCAATTTTCGCTTTGAGCTTTGGCACCTCTACAAATCCCTACTTCCCTCTGCGAAGGGCTATCTTTTACTTTTCAGTATTTACTTTCATGCAAAGAGTCAAAGTTTTTCTCTCTATCCCTTTTTTTATTTTTCTCTTTTGGCAAGCATCATGTGGTGAGGAAAGATCTAGGCATATATGTCCAGTTGAATATGGGTAGCATGCACTGGTGCGCGTCGGTCCTAAACAAACGGTTTAAAACCCCTTTCCACGACGGCATTTGGAACCATCGTCAAGTGAGTGTGTGCGATAGGGTGTCCTTCCCACGCGACCCAGAAATCGTCAGGGATAGGCCCTCCTGCGACCCAGGCTGGGGCCATGTGCGATCGGGCGAGGCATCGAAACCCATTCATTTCCGTAGGTATGTACATCCCACACGGTGAATCCCAGAAATCATTTTCGTAGATATGTACATCCCACACGGTGAATCCCAGAAATCATTTTCGTAGGTATGTACATCCCACACAGTGAATCCCAGAAAAACATTTCCGTTCGTATGTATATCACACACGGTGAATCCAAGGAATACGTTTTCATTCTTATGTACATCCCACACAGTCAATCCAGGGAAAACGTTTCCGTTCGGATGTACATCCCACACGGTTTTATGTATACGCTCGTGTGTGAAAGGTGTAACTATCACACACGCTCTGCCTTGGTTAACTATTTGCTTTCATTAACTACATCACACACGATTTGATGTAGAAAACTGCGTGGCATTAGGCTATCCATCGCAAGCGCTTTTACTGCTAGAACCGTTTGCAAAGGTCCATGACCGTCTATTCTATTTTTATTTTTGCCTGTAATTTATTATTCTAATTGGAAATTTTGAAATACTAAACGTGCAATTCAAATTCTTAGCACAATGGTGCAATAATGAATCCATCAATAAAATTGCCAGTACAATATGTTCAGTAATTACAAGATTAGGCAGCAATTAACTATGATGAACCGCAGTATTTAAAGGCGGTAAAGGTGAAGAGACAAGTGTAAATCATTTTGACTGTCGACGGTGTTGAAGAAGCGGAATGCCCATAATGTGCCTTCTTGCATGCCTGATACGTCTCCAACATATCTATAATTTTTGATTGCTCCATGCTATATTATCTACTGTTTTGGACTATATTGGGCTTTATTTTCCACTTTTATATTATTTTTGGGACTAACCTATTAGCCGGAGGCCCATCCCAGAATTGCTGTTTTTTGCCTATTTCAGTGTTTCGGATAAACGGAATATAAAACGGAGTCCAAACGGAATAAAATCTTTGGGAACGTGATTTTCTCACCGAACGTGATCCAGGAGACTTGGATCCTGCTCCAAGGAACAAAAGAGACGGTCACGAGGGTGGGGGGCACCCCCCCTAGGGCGCGCCCCCTGCCTCGTGGGCCCCTCGTTGCTCCTCCGGCGTACTTCTTCCTCCTATATATACACACGTACCCCCAAACGATCAGAACAAGAGCCAAAAACCTAATTCCACTGCCGCAACTTTCTGTATCCACGAGATCCCATCTTGGGGCCTGTTCCAGAGCTCCACCGGAAGAGGGCCATCATCACGGAGGGCTTCTACATCATCATAGCCTCTCCAATGAAGTGTGAGTAGTTTACCTCAGACCTTCGGGTCCATAGTTAGTAGTTGGATGGCTCTCTCTTTGAATCTCAATAAAAAGTTCTCCCCCTCTCTTGTGGAGGTCTATTCGATGTAATCTTCTTTTTGCGGTGTGTTTGTTGAGACCGATGAATTGTGGGTTTATGATCAAGTCTATCTATGAATAATATTTGAATCTTCTCTGAATTCTTTTATGTATGATTGGTTATCTTTGCAAGTCTCTTCGAATTATTTGTTTGGTTTGGCCAACTAGATTGGTAGTTCTTGCCATGGGAGAACTGCTTAGCTTTGGGTTCGATCTTGCGGTGTCCTTACCCAGTGACAGAAGGGGCAGCAAGGCACGTATTGTATCGTTGCCATCGAGGATAACAAGATGGGGTTTGTTTCATATTGCATGAATTTATCTCTCTACATCATGTCATCTTGCTTAAGGCATTACTCTGTTTTTAACTTAATACTCTAGATGCATGCTGGATAGCGGTCGATGAGTGGAGTAATAGTAGTAGATGCAGAATCGTTTCGATCTACTTGGCACGGACGTGATGCCTATATACATGATCATGCCTAGATATTCTCGTAACTATGCTCAATTCTGTCAATTGCACAACAGTAATTTGTTCACCCACCATAGAACACTTATGCTCTTGAGAGAAGCCACTAGTGAAACCTATGGCCCCCGGGTCTATTCTCATCATATCAATCTCCATCACTTTAATCTTACTTTGCTTTTTTACTTTGATTTTACTTTTTCCTTTGCATCTTTATACCAAAAATACCAAAAATATTATATCTATCAGATCTCACTCTCGTAAGTGACCGTGAAGGGATTGACAACCCCTAATCGCGTTGGTTGCGAGTAGCTATCGCTTTGTGCAGGTACGAGGGACTTGAGCGTGCGCTCCTACTGGATTGATACATTGGTTCTCAAAAACTGAGGGAAATACTTACGCTACTCTGCTGCATCATCCCTTCCTCTTCGAGGAAAACCAACGCAAGCTCAAGACGTAGCAAGAAGGATTTCTGGCGCCGTTGCCGGGGAGTCTACGCAAAAAGTCAACATACCAAGTACCCATCGCAATCCCTATCTCTCGCATTACATTATTTGCCATTTGCCTCTCATTTTCCTCTCCCCCCCAATTCACCCTTGCCGTTTTATTCGCCCTCTCTCTCTCTCTATCCTCCCTCTCTATTTGCCTCTTTTTGCCCGCTTGCTTTTTGTTTGCTCGTGTGTTAGATTGCTTGTTTGTCGCGATGGCTCAAGATACTACTAAATTGTGTGACTTCACCAATACCAATAATAATGATTTCCTTAGCACTCCGATTGCTCCTCTTACCGATGTTGAATCTTGTGAAATTAATACTGCTTTTTTGAATCTTGTTATGAAAGATCAATTCGCCGACCTTCCTAGTGAAGATGCCGCTACTCATCTGAATAGCTTCATTGATTTATGTGATATGCAAAAGAAAAAAGATGTCAATAATGATGTCGTTAAATTGAAGCTATTTCCTTTTTCGCTTAGAGATCGTGCTAAAGCTTGGTTTTCGTCTTTGCCTAAGAATAGTATTGATTCATGGAACAAGTGCAAAGATGCTTTTATCTCTAAGTATTTTCCTCCCGCTAAGATCATCTCTCTTAGAAACGATATTATGAACTTTAAACAACTTG
>NC_053026.1:378465398-378480532 GCF_003073215.2 Triticum urartu | reverse complement strand
GGGGCTCAACGTCAACATTGCCCTCAAGCGACCATGCTGTTTTTCTGGACAGCGAACTCGTATCTGCCACCACCACCTCCTCGAGTATCGCTTTGACGATCGCTTTGATGGAATTGTGCAGAATTGAGTCTACAACAACCCTGGAAAATTTCGTCGAGTTCCGATGGAGGAATCTCTGACAATCCACGATATACCGGAGCCCTGTCAAATCTGGATGGGAATTTGGATGAGTTTAGGGCGTGGTGTCCAGCTTCTAGCTCGGACGTCCTTTAGAAGATCCAACCGTTGATCGGCTGCGGAATTCCTATATATACCACCTCTCAAAATTTCGGCTCGATCCGACCGTCCAAACTCCGGGAACCTTTCGATTAGTGCATCACTTTTCGGATCTGTTTTCTGCGCGAAAACCAATCCGACCAGAGTTCATCTTTTTTATGAACTGGATTTCGGACATCCCTTTTGAAGAAAGTTTTGTATGGGGTATTGTGTTTTGTTCCCGAACACATCCCACTAACTGTAAGATCTTTTGAACATGATCTTCAACATCATGCTGGTGTCAAACTAGTCCGGCAATATTACTCCACGGCTGCCGACCTGCGCTAGACACGATGTCACTTTGTTGAGCCGACCTCAACTTCTTCGGATCATCATCTCGGCAAGCCGAACAAGAGCCCGGCATCGTGAAGGATAAATCATCACCAATATCGCCTCCCCACGGATTACACGGAGCGGGCATACCGGCATCGCCGCACGGTCGCTTTATCAAGCCGGCATCGACCACGTCACGACCTGCATCGATAGGGCCGCACTATTGCTTCTTCAAGCTAGTGTCCATCACGCCGACCTACTTCGACTCATCGGCTGACATCGAGGCTTCGACATCTCGGCTGGACCGGGGGCTTCGCCATCTCTTCATCAACCTACTCCGGACACTTCGGCGTCACTAGCCGACCAGCTCCGTCACGTTAGCTGGGCCGAGGGCTTTGCCTCGGCGAGTCAACCTTTACCAGCATTGCCATGCCGTCGTTTTATCGCCCATCAGGCAATGGGTGTGCGGAGAGGGTACCAATTTTAGGAATCACCTTCCTTCGGATTGCTACAACAAATAAACCATGTGCTATTAATCCCAGTATTTTTTGCTTGTTTGGGTTCATTTTTCCCAAGGAATTATTACTCTGGTTTGTCCGTCATATGTACACAGGTCTATCAAATGGTGGCTGCATTAACGACAGTCGCATGGTGGTTCGGTCAGTTTCCGTACATAGTCCAGCGAACGCCGCACTCGGAGCTCGGACCGACCTACGAATTCAGGCTTTGCCACGCCTTTACCGCATCACGCCAACGCCCTGCATCGACTTGACTTTGGCGCCAGGCCATATTTCTTTTATTACTCACTTTGCATAAATTATTTATTATGCAACGATTTTTTTTAAATTATCATTATTACTATTATCTCCGGTTTGCACTTTTTTTTGTGCACAGGAAAATGATCCGGGGACTTCGGCGTCACTCTACCGGTCTGCATTGATCGTGCTATGTCACCACTTCGGAGTGTCAAGCTCTCCGCTCCGCCACCTCGGGACCAGCTTGAGGGATGGAACCTTGCCCCGCATCAAGCTCGGACTGCGTCATCAATACCGAACACATTAACCAGCTAAGTCGCTTTCATGCTCAAAGCTTTAATTTCTAACTTGCGTTCAGTTCGACCAAGCATTATACTTTTTTGGAAAAAAGTTGCTTCTAAAAAATTTCCTTGTCCAAACTTTGTTTGTGACGCATAAATTCAAATACCCCATTTACTTGGGGGCTTCCTTTATGAAGCTTTTCTTGTTGCATATGATTATACTTGTACGGCTTCGTTCCTTGTTCGTGTATTACGCCACAATACGCACCACATTGACTTAAGCGATTTGCAAGCTGGGTTGCCTCGCTCCTGTGTTTACCCCTACGTTCCCGATTGTTCGGCTAGGGAGTAAAGGGAGCACCTCTGCGATTGTCACGATCGGGTCACCCGAGCCGGACCTCAGACTGGGTGAAGCCGAAAGCTAGCGCTCTTATAGTTATTCAATGATGGTCGGCACACAACGGAACTCATGAGTACAAAAAATCTATTGCACAAGTCTCATAATAACAATGAGCACCGAAGAAAGGTATCGCTGGGGGTACTATTTTCTTCGAAAGATGCTTCTTACTCTTCGCAGTAATATAACATAAGTTCCCTGAGCGCGCTTTGTCTGTTACAGCCTTATGGCCTGATTGCCTGGTTATTGGAAACACCGTCGATATTCTTGACCGATGGAGTACATAACACTTTTCAGTCCTTAACCGAAGAGGGAGAAGCCGACGGTCGGTTAAGAAGCGTTTAAAGTTCGGTTGAACATAGATATGATATAAGTACTTCAGTACATGCAATCATTCTTCTACCCAAGTCACTTGGGGGCTCTTAAGTTTATTTGAGCCGTTTTATAATAAGTGTTCTTCTTCCCAGTCGTTGCAAAGTTCTATTATTATTATTTATCACTCCTTTTTTCGACGCGAGTGTGCGGTCACTAGCCGGGGAGCCTAATTTCTCTCTCAAAGCCGCTAGAGTTTAGTTTGCTAAACTGGCCTAATGAGAAGTACTCCGCCCTCGGGATAGGAGGTTGAAGCCGTAGGCTGACCCGCTCGAAGTCTTGAGATAGGATGTGCCATGTTAAAGGACGACAGAAGCAATTCTTTTTTCTAAGACCAATTTTCGGATTGGCACCGAACATTTGATCTTGTTCGGACGTCATTTTTTTACCGACGTTTCTTGGTTTTCCAAGCTTTTTGGCACTTTTAAACTATTTGTGCTTTTCCAGCATTAGTCTAGCAGTGCAACGCCGTACACCTTTAGGGATTCGGCAAAAACATTCTCAGATATTGCTATATATGCATCGGTTTCGAATTGTGTCTTCGGTCAATAGTTGGGTTGCCCGGCTCCTGTGCTTTCCTCCTACGTTCCGCTTTGTTCGGCTAGGTGTGCAAAGGGAGAACCACTGCGATTGTGCTTCCAGCTCGCATGGTCAAGCACCTCAGTGGAGAAAGCCAAAAACTGACTGTCACAATAAGCGTAAACTGGTCAGCGATCCGATGACTATGTTAAATGATGGGCCGTTCATAACATTGGCCGAAGTGTTTACGGCTTGACCTCGACTGTCGCCGAACACTACCGGGGGCTATTAACTGGCCTCCCAAATTAAATCCTTGATATTTTGCTCTTACATTCGAGCTGAGGTTTCATGATCATGCTTAGCATGACAACCCAAAGAAAGGAACCGATAGCGGGACTATTTTCTTTGGAATACATTTCTTCTGTTAAACAGTAATATAACATATCTCTCTGCGTACCTTTGTTTATAAAACCGTGTGGCCAGATTGCCTTGTTTGTCATAAATCTTTGCCCTCATAAAGGCTTTATAAAGTAGGACAAACACTCCTCGGCTACTGGCCAAGGAGGTGGAAGCCGATGGTCGGTCAACAAAGTTTTGTACAATGCGGATCCAAGCATTAATGACGTAAAGTACATGGATACATAGAGTTATTACACATAATTTGTGATTTTACTATGGATATTGATCCTTAATTCGGCCACCCGTGCCCGCATTAAGGCTCGGGGGCTACTGGGCTTCGGGCTTATTATTTACAAATATTAAAGGGGCACATCGATCCCCTGATCTGGTGTTGCCACCCGACCAGTGTCTCGGGGGCTACTGCATTGCTTGTCCAATGCAGAAAATTTTAGGTGCAATATAGTTTCCGAGGAGATTTTGATCCTTAGGTTGGTCTGCCGCACCCAACCTGAGTCTTGAGGACTGAGCACGCCGCTTTTGTGTCCCGAAGTATTCTGCCGAGCTAGGACTTGATCCTCATGCCGATTTTGCAAATCAACCTGAGTCTCAGCGGCTACTGGGATCAGCGGTCTTATGTCATCCTTCATGTGCATCTCGGGTTTTAGACCGATACACACCTTGAGGGCTACTGGCTATATATCTCGGCAGAGAATAAATTGCACCAATAAAAAATATTGACAAAAAATCGGCCCATAGTCGGGGTGGTGCACCACCTCGGAAGCAGTCCGGCATAAAGCTCGGGCGCTAGTGGCTGGCTCCATAGAGGGCATTTCCAGCATTAAGCTCGGCTAAACTCCTTCAACTTTTTTGAACCAAGGTGATATGACACCTCGGATATAGTCCGGCATTGGAGCCTGGACACAGTCCGGCGTTGGAGCTCGGATATATTCCGGCATTGGAGCTCGGATACATTCTGGCGCTAGAGCTGGGAAGCGGTCCGGTGTTGGTGCTCGGCTGCAAAAGATACCTCGAATGCAGTCCGGCGTTGGAGCTCGGACGCGAGAGGACCCTGCCTCCCGGGAACAACTTCAAACCCGAGGTGTGGCATAAAAATAAACAAGGCATTGATAAATGCCGGAAACTTAAAGGGGCTCCTCGGATACCTGACGTGTAAACTCGTCGAATGCATTTCGGCGATCCTCAAGATCGAAGATAAAGAAGATTTGTTGAACCAGTTTTCAAGACCGGCAACCGAAGATGAAGATCAGTTCAGAACAATCGAGGAGCGTCCCTAACTTGAAGACCGGTACAGGGGGCTACTGACGGTGTCCTGACGGTGTCCTGGACTAGGGGGTACTCATCACATCGTCTCCCGATCAGTTGGATTGGGCCGAGGACCCCCATGGCCGCATACTCATGGGCCAGTTCGGACAGCTGCCGCATACAAGGAAGATTCCACAAGACTTGGCGATCAAGACAAGGACTCCACCCCACCGGCGTATTCGGCTAGGACTCTTGTTATCCTAGGCCTCTGGTGCATTATATAAACCGAGGCCAGGCTAGTCGATAGATACATACAGAACAACAATCATACCATAGGCTAGCTTCTAGGGTTTAGCCTCTCGATCTCGTGGTAGATCAACTCTTGTACACCATATCATCAATATCAATCAAGCAGGACGTAGGGTTTTACCTCCATCAAGAGGGCCCGAACCTGGGTAAAACATCGTGTCCCCTGCCTCCTGTTACCATCGCCTAGACGCACAGTTCGGGACCCCCTACCCGAGATCCGCCGGTTTTGACACCGACATTGGTGCTTTTATTGAGAGTTCCGCTGTGTGATCGACAAAAGGATCGATGGCTCGCCTGCAAGATCAACTGCGACTTCGGCATCTTCGTCACCAGCTCGACTGGTCACCCTGGTTCGACCAAGAATTGCGCCCCGTGTTCGGATCACCATGTCCGGACGAGGGCCTTCATCAAACATCAACTCCGATCTCTATCAAGATCACGGAGGAATCATCTATGGAGCTCGGGGGCTCAACGTCAACATTGCCCTCAAGCGACCGTGCTGTTTTTCTGGACAGCGAACTCGTATCTGCCACCACCACCTCCTCGAGTATCGCTTTGACGATCGCTTTGGTGGAATTGTGCGGAATTGAGTCTACAACAACCCTGGAAAATTTCGTCGAGTTCCGATGGAGGAATCTCTGGCAATCCACGATATACCGGAGCCCTGTCAAATCTGGATGGGAATTTGGATGAGTTTAGGGCGTGGTGTCCAGATTCTAGCTCGGACGTCCTTTGGAAGATCCAACCGTTGATCGGCTGCGGAATTCCTATATCTACCACCTCTCAAAATTTCAGATCGATCCGACCGTCCAAACTCCGGGAACCTTCCAATTAGTGCGATTAGTGTATCACTTTTTGGATCTGTTTTCTGCGCGAAAACGAATTCGACTTGAGTTCATCTTTTTTATGAACAGGATTTCGGACATCCCTTTTGAAGAAAGTTTTGTATGGGGTATTGTGTTTTGTTCCCGAACACATCCCACTAACTGTAAGATCTTTTGAACATGATCTTCAACATCATGCTGGTGTCAAACCAGTCCGGCAATATTACTCCACGGCTGCCGACCTGCGCTAGACACAGCGTCACTTTGTTGAGCCGAGCTCAACTTCTTCGGATCATCATCTCGGCAAGCCGAACAAGAGCCCGGCATCGTGAAGTATAAATCATCACCAACATCGCCGCCCCACGGATTACACGGAGCGGGTATACCGGCATTGCCACACGGTCGCTTCATCAAGTCGGCATCGACCACGTCACGACCTGCATCGACAGGGCCGCACTATTGCTTCTTCAAGCTAGTGTCCATCTCGCCGACCTACTTCGACTCATCGGCTGACATCGAGGCTTCGACATCGAGGCTGGACCGGGGGCTTCGCCATCTCTTCATCAACCTACTCCGGACACTTCGGCGTCACTAGCCGACCAGCTCCGTCACGTTAGCTGGGCCGAGGGCTTTTCCTCGGCGAGTCAACCTTTACCAGCATTGCCATGCCATCGTTTTATCGCCCATCAGGCAATGGGTGTGCGGAGGGTACCAATTTTAGGAATCACCTTCCTTCGGATTGCTACAACAAATAAATCAGGTGCTATTAATCCCAGTATTTTTTGCTTGTTTGGGTTCATTTTTCCCAAGGAATTATTACTCTGGTTTGTCCGTCATATGTACACAGGTCTATCAAATGGTGGCTGCATTAACGACAGTCGCATGGTGGTTCGGTCAGTTTCCGTACATAGTCCAGCGAACGCCGCACTCGGAGCTCGGACCGACCTGCGAATTCAGGCTTTGCCACGCCTTTACCGCATCACGCCAACGCCCTGCATCGACTTGACTTTGGCGCCAGGCCATATTTCTTTTATTACTCACTTTGCATAAATTATTTATTATGCAACGATTTTTTTAAATTATCATTACTACTATTATCTCTGGTTTGCACTATTTTTTGTGCACAGGAAAATGATCCGGGGACTTCGGCGTCACTCTGTCGGTCTGCATTGATTGTGCTATGTCACCACTTCGGCGTGTCAAGCTCTCCGCTCCGCCACCTCGGGACCAGCTTGAGGGATGGAACCTTGCCTCGCATCAAGCTCGGACCGCGTCATCAATACCGAACACATTAACCAGCTAAGTCGCTTTCATGCTCAAAGCTTTAATTTCTAACTTGCGTTCGGTTCGACCAAGCATTATACTTTTTTGGAAAAAAGTTGCTTCTAAAAAATTTCCTTGTCCAAACTTTGTTTGTGACACATAAATTCAAATACCCCGTTTACTTGGGGGCTTCCTTTATGAAGCTTTTCCTGTTGCATATGATTATACTTGTACGGCTTCGTTCCTTGTTCGTGTATTACGCCACAATATGCACCACATTGACTTAAGCGATTTGCAAGCTAGGTTGCCTCGCTCCTGTGTTTACCCCTACGTTCCCGATTGTTCGGCTAGGGAGTAAAGGGAGCACCTCTGCGATTGTCACGATCGGGTCACCCGAGCCGGACCTCAGACTGGGTGAAGCCGAAAGCTAGCGCTCTTATAGTTATTCAATGATGGTCGGCACACAACGGAACTCATGAGTACAAAAAATCTATTGCACAAGTCTCATAATAATAATGAGCACCGAAGAAAGGTATCGGTGGGGGTACTATTTTCTTCGAAAGATGCTTCTTACTCTTCGCAGTAATATAGCATAAGTTCCCTGAGCGCGCTTTGTCTGTTACAGCATTATGGCCTGATTGCCTAGTTATTGGAAACACCATCGATATTCTCGATCGATGGAGTACATAACACTTTTCGGTCCTTAACCGAAGAGGGAGAAGCCGACGGTTGGTTAAGACGCGTTTAAAGTTCGGTTGAACATAGATATGATATAAGTATTCGGTACATGCAATCATTCTTCTACCCAAGTCACTTGGGGGCTCTTAAGTTTATTTGAGCCGTTTTATAATAAGTGTTCTTCTTCTCAGTCGTTGCAAAGTTCTATTATTATTATTTATCAATCCTGTTTTTGACGCGAGTGTGCGGTCACTAGCCGGGGAGCCTAATTTCTCTCTCAAAGCCGCTAGAGTTTAGTTTGCTAAACTGGCCTAATGAGAAGTACTCCGCCCTCGGGATAGGAGGTTGAAGCCGTAGGCTGACCCGCTCGAAGTCTTGAGATAGGATGTGCCATGTTAATGGACGACAGAAGCACTTCTTTTTTCTAAGACCAATTTTCGGATTGGCACCGAACACTTGATCTTGTTCGGACGTCATGTTTTTACCGACGTTTCTTGGTTTTCCAAGCTTTTTGGCACTTTTAAACTATTTGTGCTTTTCCAGCATTCGTCTCGCAGTGCAACGCCGGACACCTTTAGGGATTCGGCAAAAACATTCTCAGATATTGCTATATATGCATCGGTTTCGAATTGTGTCTTCGTTCAATAGTTGGGTTGCCCGGCTCCTGTGCTTTCCTCCTACGTTCCGCTTTCTTCGGCTAGGTGTGCAAAGGGAGAACCACTACGATTGTGCTTCCAGCTCGCATGGTCAAGCACCTCAGTGGAGAAAGCCAAAAACTGACTGTCACAATAAGCGTAAACTGGTCAGCAATCTGATGACTATGTTAAATGATGGGCCGTTCATAACATTGGCCGAAGTGTTTACGGCTAGACCTCGACTGTCGCCGAACACTACCGGGGGCTATTAACTGGCCTCCCAAACTAAATCCTTGATATTTTGCTCTTACATTCGAGCTGAGGTTTCATGATCATGCTTAGCATGACAACCCAAAGAAAGGAACCGATAGCGGGACTATTTTCTTTGGAATACATTTCTTTTGTTAAACAGTAATATAACATATCTCTCTACGTACCTTTGTTTATAAAACCGTGTGGCCAGATTGCCTTGTTTGTCGTAAATCTTTGCCCTCATAAAGGCTTTATAAAGTAGGACAAACACTCCTCGGCTACTGGCCAAGGAGTTGGAAGCCGATGGTCGGTCAACAAAGTTTTGTACAATGCGGATCCGAGCATTAATGACGTAAAGTACTTGGATACATAGAGTTATTACACATAATTTGATTTTACTATGGATATTGATCCTTAATTCGGCCACCCGTGCCCGCATTAAGGCTCGGGGGCTACTGGGCTTCGGGCTTATTATTTACAAATATTAAAGGGGCACACCGATCCCCTGATCTGGTGTTGCCACCCGACCAGTGTCTTGGGGGCTACTGCATTGCTTGTCCATTGCAGAAAATTTTATGTGCAATATAGTTTCCGAGGAGATTTTAATCCTTAGGTTGGTCGGCCGCACCCAACCTGAGTCTTGAGGACTGAGCACGCCGCTTTTGTGTCCCGAAGTATTCTGCCGAGCTAGGACTTGATCCTCAGGCTGATTTTGCAAATCAACCTGAGTCTCAGCGGCTACTGGGATCAGCGGTCTTATGTCATCCTTCATGTGCATCTCGG
Source organism: Triticum urartu (assembly GCF_003073215.2). Lineage (NCBI taxonomy): Eukaryota > Viridiplantae > Streptophyta > Magnoliopsida > Poales > Poaceae > Triticum > Triticum urartu. Next base: position 378,471,214 of record NC_053026.1, on the reverse strand, counting down.
GTTTTAGACCGATACACACCTTGAGGGCTACTGGCTATATATCTCGGCAGAGAATAAATTGCACCAATAAAAAATATTGACAAAAAATCGGCCCATAGTCGGGGTGGTGCACCACCTCGGAAGCAGTCCGGCATAAAGCTCGGGCGCTAGTGGCTGGCTCCATAGAGGGCATTTCCAGCATTAAGCTCGGCTAAACTCCTTCAACTTTTTTGAACCAAAGTGATATGACACCTCGGATATAGTCCGGCATTGGAGCCTGGACATAGTCCGGCATTGGAGCTCGGATATATTCTGGCGTTGGAGCTCGGATACATTCTGGCGCTAGAGCTGGGAAGCGGTCCGGTGTTGGTGCTCGGCTGCAAAAGATACCTCGAATGCAGTCCGGCGTTGGAGCTCGGACGCAAGAGGACCCTGCCTCCTGGGAACAACTTCAAACCCGAGGTGTGGCATAAAAATAAACAAGGCATTGATAAATGCCGGAAACTTAAAGGGGCTCCTCGGATACCCTACGTGTAAACTCGTCGAATGCATTTCGGCGATCCTCAAGATCGAAGATAAAGAAGATTTGTTGAACCAGTTTTCAAGACCAACAACCAAAGATGAAGAACAGTTCAGAAGAATCGAGGAGCGTCCCTAACTTGAAGACCGGTTCAGGGGGCTACTGACGGTGTCCTGGACTAGGGGGTACTCACCACGTCGTCTCCCGATCTATTAGATTGGGCCGAGGACCCCCGTGGCCGTATACTCATGGGCCAGTTCGGACGGCTACCGCATACAAGGAAGATTCCACAAGACTTGGCGATCAAGACAAGGACTTCTCCCCACCGGCGTATTCGGCTAGGACTCTTGTTATCCTAGGCCTCCGGTGCATTATATAAACCGAGGCCAGGCTAGTCGATAGATAATCAACTCCATACACAACAATCATACCATAGGCTAGCTTCTAGGGTTTAGCCTCCTTGATCTCGTGGTAGATCTACTCTTGTACTACCCATATCATCAATATTAATCAAGCAAGAGTAGGGTATTACCTCCATTGAGAGGGCCCGAACCTAGGTAAAAAACATCGTGTCCCTTGTCTCCTGTTACCATCCGGCCTTGACGCACAGTTCGGGACCCCCTACCCGAGATCCGCCGGTTTTGACACCGACAACGCCTCTAATCGGTTTATGCAAAATTTTATTTTACGTGGCTTCTAAGGTTTGACTTAAACCATAGCTACCAACGTTTTATCATCAAGTATGATTATTAAAGTTGCTAGATTAACATCTCGGGGTGTATGAAACACGAGATAATTAAATCTCGAGCCCCATACTAAACTTCGTCATATGCATGACCCCTGTGCAGATCATATATGCAATGCCCTTTCATCTGCGAATTTCATCTTTCTTTTGACTACGGCTGAACCCAAAGAACTGATAGCACTTCCATGATCAATCAGGATCATGGATTGCCAGAACTTTGTCAAATTCCACCATGCTGTCTCGAGATTGAGCAAACGTAAATTCTAGGGAAGCAACAAGAACGTCGGGTAACAGATTTCATCTGTCACCAGCATAAATAATTTTCAGCAATAGATCTCATCTACTACCTAATTATATTATGCAATACCCATACATCTCCATGTATTCTAGATCGAAACCGGCATCTACGCATAGCACGGCTCATGATGCCACTATAGGCGAACGCGGCAAAAAACAAAAATTTCCGACCTACGCACCAGCCCAGGACCACTATGGAGACTGCATACATGGTTTGATCTTTTTCGTTACCGACTTGTAGCGCAGCGGGAAGTAGAGTCGATGACGATCGGCGGTGCAGATCCCCGCAGCTAGGATTTACAACCTCCCAACCGCGAGGATGTATACCCTCATCTGCTCCTCAGACAGCCCTCCGGGAGGCGGTCGAACAGCCCCCCAGACGGTGTCGTGGACAACCCTTCAGGAGGACCTTCGAAACTCGAACGGTCACTCGAATAGCCCTTCGGGAGGACCTTCAAAACTCGGACGGTCACACGGACAGCCCTTCGGGAGGCACTCACGAACTAAGACCGAAACTACGATCTCTCTACAGAGTTGCACACATACGGTATCATCTATCCGGCAGGGCTACACCGTCCAGAACTAGTTCCTGCCGGAACCCAGACAGCCTTACGGCTCTACGAAACTCTTTTTGTGGGAGGGAGAGAAGAAGCCAGATCATTGCATGGCACTTGTATGTGAGAAGGGATGAGGTTTGGGCAGCCCCCTCACCTCCTATTTATAGGGAAACCAAGGGGTAGGATGGGTATTCTGAAATACCAAAAGTGCCCCCACTTTATGTCACACACAAAGGGTATAAAAGGCATAAAGGGATGACAAGTGGAGCCCCATGGAGGAGCTGCACCCTCCAACGTCCCACCTTCATGGGGGCCCCCCAAAGGGGGTTCCTTGATCCCCAAGTCCTTCTAGAAGCTTTTTGGGAAAAGCCCCAAAAGGTGGCTTTCCATAAATATCCCAAAAAGTACTTTCACTATTCACGATGACATTTTTCAGCGTCCGTTTGAACTGAAAATATTTGTGTGGGCTTAGAACATTTCCAGTACCCACCAAAATGATTTTCAACGCGTTCTGAAACAATTCCGGTTTAGTGATTTTCATCTGCGAAAAGCATCTGAAGTGGTTCCGGCAGCTCCGGGGCATATCCGGTTATTATCCCGGAAAATTCCAGAAAGCTTCCAGAATGATTCTGGCACCCTCCAAGAATTATCAGGCATGTGCAAAAACCAATTTGACTTAATCGTATCCCCTGAAACAACTTTTCAGTTTCATCAAAACTCATCTGATGACCTCTCTCTGCGGAACCTTTTCCGCTGTCCGAAACTTTTCCGGTGTCCGAAACTTTTTCGGTGATTTTCTCTCAGACTCCTTGTCTAGTATTCAGCAGATAGATGACCCTTAAGCATGTGACCCTATAGGTTCGGTGAAGTATAGACATGACCCGGAACCCCTTCCGATCAATGATCAACATCGGACCCGTGGACACCCATATTGACCCCTATACCCACACGAATAAATATTCGAGTGAACCTCCAGTTGCAGTGAGCTATTCCTGTTGCTTCGCGATATGTCACAAACACCCGAGGTGAGATTTATTGCATCCCCATGGACAAACAATTTGTCCACCATGCAAGTTACCTCGTTACCGGTTTTGTTCTCTTTTCTCGTTTCCGTGTTCCGGCATCCCAGTGATCAAATCACACTGTGTCTAGCCAGACGATGATGGATACCGTAATACCGAGAGGGCCCGAGAATATCTCTCCATCGTTGGAGGAGCAAATCCCAATCTTGAGCTATCAAGTTACTTGACACACTTTTCCATGAACCCGTAAGCCGCCGTAATAGCCACCCATTTATGGATGACGTTTAACAAACCCCAAAGTTCATGAAGCAAGCATGAAGAAACTCGATACTCTCATGGTGTAAGGAATCATGCAAACGTTAACCATCTCTATGTTATGTACCATTAACTTGTGACGAATGAATCTCTTAGCATAACATCAATCCAGGTCGATTCAACACAAATGTTCTCTTAACATTGTGCCCTCAAGGTTGCTGGCATAGACATGCCCATGATCAGGAAAACAGAACCATCATGCAACACTTGAGATAGTCTTAGAGGCCAGACTAGGAATACATTTTACCGTTTATTATTCCACACGTGCATATGAGTCTTCCTCCGAGCCTCGTGGTTATTGCAGACTCGAGAACCATAGCAGTTATAGCATAGAACATAAACATAATTATGAACTTGGAGATAAATAATATCATTTATTATTGCCTCTAGGGCATATCTCCTACAAAATCCATATCAAACGGCGTCCAAATGGGATAAAAACTTACGGAGATTTTTTTGGAATATATGTGATTTTTGGGAAGAAGAATCAACGCGAGACGATGCCCGAGGGGGCCACGAGGTAGGGGGGGCGCTCCAGGGGGTGGGCGCGCCCCTGACCCTCATGGCCACCCCTAAGGCGGTTGGTGCCCTTATTTCGCCGCAAGAAAGCCAATATCTGGATACAAATTGTGTTAAAATTTCAGCCAAATCGGAGTTACAGATCTTCGGGAATATAAGAAATGGTGAAAGGCCAGAATCTGGAATACATAAACAGAGAGAGATTGAGAGACAAATCCAATCTCGGAGGGGCTCTTGCCCCTCCGCCGCCATGGAGGCCATGGACCAGAGGGGAAACCCTTCTCCCATCTAGAGAGAAGGTCAAGGAATAAGAAGAAGAAGGGGGGCCCTCTCCCCCCCTCTCGCGGTGGCGTCGGAATGTTGCCGGGGCCATCATCGTGCGACTGCAATCTACACCAACACCTACGTCATCTTCACCAACATCTTCATCACCTTCCCTCATCTATCTAGAGCGGTTCACTCTCCCGCAACCCGTTGTACCCTCTACTTGAAAATGGTGCTTTATGCTTCATATTATTATCCAATGATGTGTTGCCATCGTATGATGTCTGAGTAGATTTTCATTGTCCTTTCGGTAATTGGTGAATTGCTATGATTGGTTTAATTTTCTTGAGGTTATGTTGCTTTTCTTTGGTGCCCATCATATGAGAGCGCGCGTGGATCACACCATAGGATTAGTTGTATGTTGATAGGACTATGCATTGGAGGGCAAGAGTGACAGAAGCTTCAATCTAGCATAGAAATTGATGCATACGAGATTGAAGGGGGACCAATATATCTTAATGCTATGGTTGGGTTTTACCTTAATGAACGTTAGTATTTGCGAATGCTTGCTAATAGTTCCAATCATAACTGCATAGAATTCCAGGTCAGGGATGACATGCTAGCAGTGGCCTCTCCCACATAAAACTTGCTATCGGTCTAGTAAAGTAGCCAATTGCATAGGGACAATTTCGCAACTCCTACCACCACTTTTCCACACTCGCTATACTAACTTTATTGCTTCTTTACCTAAAACAGCCCCTAGTTTTTATTTACATGCTCTTTATATTCTTTCAAACCTATCCCGTTACACCTACAAAGTACTTCTAGCTTTATACTTGTTCTAGGTAAAGCGAACGTCAAGCATGCGTAGAGTTGTATCAGTGGTCAATAAAACTTGAGGGAATATTTGTTCTACCTTTAGCTCCTCGTTGGGTTCGACACTCTTACTTAACGAAAGAGGCTACAATTGATCCCCTATACTTGTGGGTTATCAAGACCTTTTTCTGGCACCGTTGCCGGGGAGTTATAGCATGGGGTGAATATTCTCGTGTGTACTTGTTTGCTTTATCACTAAGTAATTTTTATTTTTTGTTCTAAGTTGTTCCCTATCTTTAGTTATGGATATGGAACACGAAATACCAAAAATATAGGTTTACTTGCTACTCATGGAGATGGGGAACCTCCTAAAACCCTCGATGCTCATTATGTGAAAGATATTGTGCACTACTTTAATAATCCTGAGAAAACCCCATTCAATTATGTAATGGGAGACACGTTGGATCAATGTGAATACTTTAGGGATTATCGCTTCACTCAAAAAGGGAAATTATTATGGTATCAAATTTATATGTTGCATTGGTCTACTCGGCAACTATGCTTGAGATATGATTATGCTTGTTGCTCTAGGATGAAGGCTCCACACCTTCCCTTTTCATGCAATTTTAATGATAATGAAACCTTAGCTTCTTATGCTAATGGTATATATGATTACTATGATGTGAAACGAATAGAAGAATTTGTTGCTTTTAAGGGTGCTTGTGAAATTGAATCTTTGTTTAAAGAGTTTGAAGATTTTGATGATTCAGTTTATAGACCTG